>NC_138380.1:17949703-17986319 GCF_054177405.1 Leptonychotes weddellii
TCTATTTTCAACTTTTTGAGGAACCTCCATACAGTTTTCCAGAGTGGCTGCACCAGCTTGCATTCCCACCAACAGTGTAGGAGGGTTCCCCTTTCTCCGCATCCCCGCCAACATCTGTCGTTTCCTGACTTGTTCATTTTAGCCATTCTGACTGGTGTGAGGTGGTATCTCATTGAGGTTTTGATTTGGATTTCCCTGACAGGCAAGATATTTCTACTCATGTTCTCTTCCTAACGCACGTCAGCTCAGCACCACCGTCTACAAGCCATCCTGAGACCATGTTGCTTCCCTCCTGAGACATTTCCATCCAGTGCATCTGGTTTGCAAGTCAAACGATGATATTTTTCCTGTCCTTGTGTTCTAGGAATGCTCTTATCGTACATTACCTTGTCAGTTACATGTGGCTGAGTGAAGGGTAACATGATGCTCTGTGGTAGTATGGACTGCGACTGTCTTTTCTTTTTTCTTTCTTTTTTTCCTTTTTAAAGAGTTTATTTATTTGAGAGAGAGGAAGAACACAGAAGGAGAGTGAGAGGGAGAAGCAGACTCCCTGCTGAGCAGGGAGCCCAATGCGGGACTCGATCCAAGGACCCTGGGATCATGACCTGAGCCGAAGGCAGACGCTTAACCGACTGAGCCACCCAGGCGGCCCTGGGACTATCTTTTCTTTACTAAACATTTTGGTTTAGAGTAATTTTAGATTTACAGAGAAGTTGCCAAAATAGCATAGTTCCCATGCACCTTTCACCCAGCTTCCTGTAACGTTAGCTTCCTGCGTACCCACAGTGCGTTGCCAGCTCACGGAAATGAACATTGCTACAAGACTGTTAACCAAATCAGCCTTTATTCAGATTGTACCAGTTCTTCCACTACAGGCCTTTTCTGTTGCTGGAGCTGGTCTAGGATTCCACATTACGTTTGGTTGTCATGTCTCCCTGGTCTCCTCCAGTCTGTGGCAAATTTTCAGTCTTATTTTTCATGCTCTTGACACTTTAGAAGAGTATTATAAGTCATTTTTTTTTTTTTAAGAATCTTCCTTGGTTTGGGTATGTCTGATGTTTTCTCATGATTAGACTGAGGATTTGGGAAGCAAACCATTTTAATGCACAGGGGTCTTATCCACTAGTAGGCAGATTAGTATTTCATCTTTTTGAGCAGGATTGAGGAGGAACAGACATAGAGGCTGGGAGCGTGAGTGATTTTGCTTTAGTTCCCCAAAAGATAGGAAAAGGATTGTGTGGAGGAGGACCCTCATTAGGAATCAGTGAGAGTGTTGTGCAGTGTCACTGTTGAGAGAGAGAAGGCAGAGGCAAGCTTGAGAAACAGTTCTTGGTGGTGTCCCTGAGACCTTGGCCCAGGACCCACGGGAAACTGCCAAATTCTATATTTTATGTCACTGAAAACTGGGTGACGGTTGGATAAGGGGAAGGATCTCTGAGTCACTCATCTCAATAATTAGGAATTATTTGATATTGTTGGAAATGGAAAGCAAGTCTGATCAGAAGGACAGCCATGTGTGTGTGTGTGTACAGCAGTGTAAATGTGTGTGTCTGATTGTAGGGCTGGCAATGGGCTGGAAATTAGGATTGGGAATTGGATTCTCGTCTTCAGTCACTGTGTCTCAGTGTCCCCTCTCTGTCAGTCGAGGGTAGAAATGCCTGCCTCACCAACCCCACAGAGTTACTGTGAGGAGGAAGTAAGTGCAGACCTTGGGGATATAAGTGCCTGGGAAAATGGAGCATACTGTACTCTCGTAGGATGGTATTATCATCAAGGGAGTAAAGGAGTAATTATTGGTCAGAGAGATGAGAAGAGGAAGTGGAAAGAGAGTGGGCTCTAGAAACACAGGCTTGGTTAGAAACTCAAGTCTAGGTTTTGCACTTCGGTCAGTGTGGTGAATTCCAAGGTCAGAAAAGCATTCTGTGTAGACGTGAGGAGCCGTGGACTCTTGCATTCTTGCTCCTTGTCTTCCCAATTGTGGGCCTGATTTCCATTTCTAACTGGCACTTGCTGCTGAGGTACAGTATATTATAGACTAATTAAGTCTGTTAATGATAATGGCAATCCAGTAAGTAATCTGTGGTATTACCCTGATCTATCTCTGTCACCCTCCTTTCATCAGGCCATTAAGGTGACAAGCTTCATAGAACACAGTTATCTCCCCTCTGTCAGTCCCCTCCGTGCTTTTCTCCCTGGGAGAGCTATGGACTCCCGAGGGCCAGGGCATGCGAAGATATCACTAATGGGCTGGACTGACCAAACTCCTCCTCCATCCAGTCTGTTCCGCTCATGAGACCAGAGCACAAGGGACATCTCTTTTCTACGTTCCCTTCCCCTCTGCTAGTATTCTCACAGAGCTGGGACTATGAAATGAGAGCAAAGGAAGCAAATAGCTAAGATCTAGTACCCAGTCATGCTGTGGACACTTAATGGCATCCTTAGCAACAGGTGGGTCACCACTGTGGCCCACACTCAGCTCTGCAAGCCACGTCACATATAACTAAGTGGACACTCCAGTCCTCCCCGGCCCATCGGCAGCAGGTGTGGTCCTAACTCAATAGAAGCATCTACTGGTTTCCCTGCATCCTCAGGCTCTGGGCTGCTATGCCCATGTTTTCTTACCTGTGCACCCCCATGGGCACACAAGGCTGGCAGCTGGTTTGGGAAGTGTGAGAGCGTTAGGGAAGCAGGCTCTGGGATTTTACCAGAGGAGGTGACTCGGAACAAACCCTCCCCATTGTTCAAAGGCTGACACCGGGAGTGGCAAGAAAGGACTTATCATCAAAAGCCCCAGTATAAAGCACTTCTTTTCATTCTTGGACATTGATTCATTGACAGTTAATTTTGGACAGGGGCATGTGTATCATATATTCTTTCAAACCACAAATCAACTGCTGCCTTTTTCTTCATCATCTTCCTCTCTAAATCTACCATGAAGGAATTACAGTGGCCGGGGACCATCTATTTCCCTGGCACTGAGGCTGAAAGGGGGCCAGGATAACAAATGTCCTATTGGAGCAAAATAATGTTCTCTGCTGAATTGAGACGTGCCTTTCCAGTGACCCAGCCCCTCTGATGCTCCACAGGCAGGAAGCTGTGGAGCCAACTGTCGCCTGGGTGGCTGAAGGGTGGAAGCTGAGGAGGAGCTGCTAGGAGCTGGAGCACCCTCGGGGGCCCAGAGCCCAGGCCGCCTCACACTCCCATCTCAGCCCAAGTCTGTGGTCTGCTGGTGGGCCGGGAAGGCTTGACAAGATGAAAGGAGTATTTCTTGGTGGCAATAATAATATTCTCGAATGATAATTTCTGGATGTTGACCATTGTGCTAAGCGCTTTATAGTTGTCACGATGCATTGTTATTATCTACATTTTACCCACGAGAGGAGGTTGAATGGCCTTCTAGAGGACCAGATGTCAAAGAGGTGGGGTTCGAATCATGAACTTCGCTTGACTCTAGAGTACTTGTGCTTACTTACTCCCCTAGACCGCTGGTTTTCAAACACTTCTGGCTGCATACCCGGGTAAGAAATATATTTTACCTTATGACCTATTATCCACATACATATTTGAATCTAAAAAGTTTCACAAATTAATACTTATACTTACTGGTCTCTGATATACTCTGTTTTTTTTTTTATTCCATTCTTTTTGTTTTTTAAAGACTAGTTGGACCCACTAAATTGATGTCACAACTCTCCTCAGTTTGTAGACCCTTCCTCTTGGTGCCTGTGAGAGTATTTCTAACCACAAAAGAATAATTCTAATAAGGGTGTATTTTTCTACCCTGAGACCAGGCTGGTATAGGTAGAAGAGAAGATTCTCAGCTTGTTTATGCTGCATTTGGGTTGGGGCCAACTCCTGATGCCATTTTGTGGGTTAGGAGATGAGCCAGTGAATCTGGCAGTTAGAATTGCAAAACCCTTGGCTGTGTCTAGCATGGTGTTAGGCACTGTGGGGATTCTGCATCTGCACATTCGAGTTCCTGCCCTTGAGGAGTTTATACTCTTTCTCAAAGATCATCCCCAGGTAGAAGGGCTAGAAAACAATGCTGGATTGATAGAATCCTGGAGGAATCTGAAGGGACATTAAGGACTTTCATCATTATTTGTTCACACAAGCCTTTCCAAAACAGAGCCGCAGTTCCTAATGAACTGCCGTTATACTTAAAACACCTTACTTCTCCTTCCTCTTCTTGCTCTTTTTCTCTTCTCCTCCAACTCTTCTTCCTCCTTAATATACACTACGTTTGCAAGATTCAAGACTTAAATGATCCCAAAAGGTAGACCATGATAATTCTCCCTCCCATCTCTAATCTCAGACACTTAATGTGCTTCTCTGGAGGTAACCAACTTTTCAAGTTTCTTATGTATCTTCCCCAAAATAGTCTTGCCCTTTTTTTTTTAAAAGATATGTGTTGAGTTACAATTTTATTTATTTGACAGAGAGAGGGAACACAAGCAGGGGGAGTGGGAGAGGGAGAAGCAGGCCTCCCGCCGAGCAGGGAGCCGGATGCGGGGCTCGATCCCAGGACCCTGGGATTACGACCCGAGCCGAAGGCAGACGCCTAACAACTGAGCCACCCAGGCGCCCCTAGTCTTGCCCTTATAAGCAAGTGTTTTTCTTTTTTTAAACACAGATTATACTCACTGTTTTGCATCTGGCACTTAATATACCTTGGAGATCACTGCATATCAATAGATAAAGAGTTCTACCTTCTTTTTTTGTAACTCTCTAGAGATTTTTGTTTGGGTGGGCTGTAATTTATTTAATCAATCCCTCATTGATGAAACATTGAGATTATTTCTTTTTTTTTAAGATTTTATTTATTTATTTGATAGAAGGGGAGAGAGAGAGAGAGAGCACACGAGCAAGGGGGCAGGGGCAGAGGGAGAGGGAGAAGCAGGCTCCCCAGCTGAGCAGGGAGCCCAACAGAGGGCTCGATCCTAGGACCCTGGGATCACGACCTGAGCCAAAGGCAGACACTTAACTTACTGAGTCTACAAGCGCCCCCATTGAGATTATTTCTAACTGTTGCCCAGATAAAAAAAATGAAGTAACGAATGACCTGTTTACACTCTGTGATGTGTCTAGACATGGTGCCAAGAAGGCGAGACCCAGTGGGCATCTGCCTGCATCTTCATCCTGTGGTCCTGCATGCCCTCCCTCCCCTGGACTCTCAGTTCCAAGTCTTTCAGCTGCCTTCTCAGTCATTTTCTTCAGCCCCGAGGCTTCTGTGCATGCTGCTTGTTCTTGGAATACTCCTTTCTCCCCTGCTAACACCCAACTCACCTGCCTGGGCTCAACTTAAGAAGTACTTTCTCAGGACAGCTCAGTTTATCCTCAGAACACTCTGTAATCAATCCCTTAATACTATACAAGGTTGCCCTAAAGTCCTTACACAGTTTGGAGTTTTAATAAATTTACTTCTGTACATGATATAAACAATCTGCAATTTGAAACAGGGAGGGAATTTAATCATAACTTACTATATTTAATTACAGAAATGTTGGCTTTCAACATATCTAACATATATTTGGATATAACCATTCCATATAGCATAGGGTTTATTACCTAAAAGATTAAAGAAAGAAATTAGGACAAATGAATCATTAAAAATTTCATTGAAATCTCGAGTAAATTCCTTCTCTGTTGCATTTTGCAAATTGTTTATATATTATATGGAAGTGAATTTATTAAAAACCCAAACTACACAAGAACTTTATGGATATCCTAATTAAATCAGTTTTACCGTATTTCATCTAACACGTACACATACACTTTTGTCCACATTTAACATTTCTGAAATTGGGATATGTCTTACTCTGAATACTGTCTTGCAGTGTCGGGCCATAGTCTTGATGCTGTTATCATTGTCTGAGCAAGCACAGACTTAGTCATGGTTGGTTATGCTGTCATGACTTCAAATGAGCTAGGAGCATTATTGACATTACATGTTTTGAGTTTAATTTATATTTAAGATATTTTCAAAAAGATCACACTCAGATTTGGCACTGAAACAAAAAGTTTATGCAGAAAGGCAAGGATAACAGAACAGCAGGTTGTCAATTTGATATTAGCAAAGCAAATTTTTATCACTGGAAAGATAGTACTCATTTAATATATTCTTGCAATGTAACAAGCAAATGCTTTACAAGACTGTTAAGGACTGAACTGTGTCCCTCCAATATCCATATGTTGAAGCTTTAGTCCAATATGACTCTGTCCTTAGGAGAAAAGGAAGAGACCCCAGGAGTGTGCTTGCACATGGGAAAGGGCATGCGAGACCACAGCGAGGAGATGTTTATCTGCAAGCCAAGGGGAGGGGGCCTCAGTAGAAACCAACTTTGCTGTGCCTGGATCTTGGACCTTTAGTCTCCAGAACTGTGAGAAAATAAATTTCTGTGGTTTAAGCCATTCGGTCCATGGTATTTTGTTATGGCGGCCATAGCAAACCAATACAGGGACCTAAGAAAGAAAGACTCTCACTAGGAGGTGAAGCTATGTTACACTGTTGCTGACATTAGTGTTGAAGAATTGTCTATCCCAGGGCAAGCGGGAAAGTTCAGCATTCATCTTGCATAATGGGTGTCAATGGCTTGGAAGGGTCTTGGGGACTTTAATGGAGCATATTTTTAAGAAATGCTGCCTCATCCATCATCCATCCATGGTGCCATTTTCTACTCTGAGTTGAAAAGTGATTTCAGAGGAGTTGGACTCTGAATTATAAGATTTAAGAATTCTGTAACCAATTTGTTTTTCTTATATTTCCCTTTTTGGCTGCATTAAAGCAACAACAACAACAAAAAATCTGTCTAAATGATTCTGAGAGAGTCTTCCAATAAGTCTAAATGTTTCCAGTGATAATAAAGCATTATTTTTAATTGGCAGTCCTTCTTTCTTCCTTCTTTCCTTCCTTCCTTCCTTCCTTCCTTTCTTTCTTTCTTTCTTTCTTTCTTTCTTTCTTTCTTTCTTTCTTTCTTTCTTTCGTGGCACATAAAATAATGGTGTGTCACAAAGTCAATGATACTCTGGATTTGATGTGATATGTTAAATGTTTTGCCGTAACATATCTGTTTTGCCATAACAAAATACCATAGACTGGGTGGCTTAAACAACAGAGATTTGTGTTTTCACAGTTCTGGAGGCTAGCAGTCCATGACCAAGGTGCTGGAAAATTCATTTTCTGGTGAGGCCTCTTTTCCTGGCTTGCAGATGGCTACCTTCTTGCTCTGTCTTCATGTGACCTTCCCTCTGTGCATGAGCAGAGAAAGAAAGCTCTATATCTCTTCTTCTTCTTTTTTTTTAAAAAATATTTTATTTATTTATTTGAAAGAGAGAGAGAAAGAGAGAGAGAGAGCACAAAACGGGGGAGGGGCAGAGGGAGAGGGAGAAGCAGACTCCCCGCCGAGCAGGGAGTCTGATGGGGGACTCGATCCCAGGACCCCGGGATCATGACCTGAGCTGAAGGCAGATGCTTAACCAACTGAGCCAACCAGGCACCCTCTCTTCCTCTTCTTATAAGGACCCTACCCTTATCACCTCATTTAATCTCAGTTACCTTTTTAAAGGCCCTATCTCCAAACATAGTTACACTGGGGGTTAGGGCTTCGATATATGAATTTGTGGGGAGGGAGACACAATTCAGTCTATAACATCTGGTGAGATATATTCATTTTGTGCAAGTCTCTCCTACCAATTGAAAGATCTCTGAGGCCCATAACTTCTTTGACTTGTTAGTTCCGTAAGGACCGTATCTTCTTTGATCACCATTGTTCCCTCAGCACCTAGCATATGGTCTGACACTCTGTGAATGTTCCATGAATGTTTGTTATCTCACTGACAACTTGTTCTGATCCCCTTTAAGAATTGAGCATGTTTCTGCTTTAGGAAACAATGCCAGAGATCTTCCATGTATGCTTCAGATACGGCGTCAAGACCCTTGTAGGTCGTAATTACTAATCATGAAAGACAGTGCAATGCTGGAACATCAGAGCTTGGCAATCCTTAGAAACTCAGCCAAATCCTTTCAAATCACAGATGAGAAAACCAAGCAAAATCCTTAACCAAAGCTAGTTAGAGGCGGAGCGGGGGCTAGAGCTCACATCTCCTCCATAGTGCCCTTTCTACACCATAACTCTGGTCATTGGTCTGGAAATTCACAAATGTCATACAAAACTGGGTGCCCTGACCCTGAGACTTTTGCAATTCGATGTTTAGAAGCAAGGGAATTTGTCATTTGAAAATTGCATGCATTTTTTTTCTAGCTGAAGATGAAAACTTTAATATTTTTGGGAAGGTCCGTCCTTTATTCAGCGAGACTCCCTGAATGATTCCTTCAGTTGTGTGAAGCAGCACCCATACATGCTAGGAAACCCGAGACATTGTTGATTCGGTATAGATGTAAAGCCTGAAAAGAAAAATGTTCATTTAAGGAACGTTTTACTGTTGGTGATTGGGGTAGGGCATTTGGGGAGCAGTAGGGATTGAGGAAGAGGCTAAAGGGCAAACCTTTTACTTTGCTTTACCTAAGTTCTTGCTTTTTCTTATATAAGGAAATGATGTTAGTGTGCATGTGGTCACGATGGTGAGGAGGTGGGGGAGGTTGCGAGTTGCCTTCAGGAAAATGGGACCGGAGAGGAAAAGTCCCAAGAGCATGAGGTTTGATCTTCTTCTTGGTGTGGAAATGGAAACTGAGGTACAGGGTACCCTGCTATAGAAAGCAAGCACAAAAGGCCTAAAGATAGGAAGAACCATCCCTGCCCTTTCATTAGGGGGCATCCTGCTCTGGGCGCCCAGGATTGGAGGTTGGATCTCAGCACAGAGGTGCTCTGCTGGTTTCCCCATTCCTGGGATAATGTCCAGGGTCCCCAGGGTTGGGTCATGTGCCATACTTAGTTCTGACCTCATCATCCCCAGAGGTGAACTTTGATAAGGACCAGGGTGCAGCAAAGTTGCTGCCTGTGGATGCCAACTCCATAGAATACAGGGGAGGGGTGCCCACCGGAACTGGCAAGTACAAGACAGGTAGACTCAGTTCCTGAGACCTTAGGAATACTTGGGGGCTTGGTAAAGATGAGATGTCCTGCTGGTCAGACAGGCAGATATAGAGCCATTGCTATCTGTGGACTGAATGTCAATGAGCATTTGTCCCCAGGGACTGAGACATTCCAGGAACACACACACCAGAGCATCTCTTGCTCCCTTTTAGCTCAGAATGCTTCCCTAACATCTTTCCTTTATTTATTTTCCTTTCACATTCTCTGGGTAAAAGAGAGAGGAGCTATGATAGTTCAGTAACCATGGGTACTAATGCCCAATGTCATCTTTTATATGAGTTTTATCCAGATAGTCTTATTTAGTCCTAGACCTAGGTTTGCCATGACAAGTGTGATCTGCTCATGACACCATGGAGCAGGAAGGGCGGTGGACCCGGCTGTGCCTGGCCCGATGGAGGGCCCGAGATGGGGGGAGGACCCCAGATGCAGTCTTCATCAGGGTTGGGCCCTGGCCACTCAGGCAGTGTCCAGCTGACCATAGGGCTCCGGGCAGACTTCAGGACCGAAGGAGGCCAAGGGAACCCCTGCGTGGTATCCATTTTTGGATTTAGGAGTGGGGACCAAAGTGGAAAACTTTACAGTGGAAGCAAAGAGACTGAGCTACCTGTCAGCTTCCCATCTCCACTGGGCTTGGTTCAGGATCTGAGCAGAGGCTGGGGCTGGTGGGTGGAGGGGGAGCCCCAGTACTCAATTTATGGCAGAGGGGAAGACAGAGACAGGGGATGTGTGGGAAGGTCTGGTGCTCATGGTTCTGGGGAATCCTGGGACGTCAGAACACCTTTTGTTTAAGAAGTTCTAGATGAATAAAACGATCCCTTCTATCCCAACTGTCTGTGCAGAAAGGGTAAACCGAGTCTCGAGATGGGCGTGACCCACACAGTGCCCCCATAGGCCCCAGGGACACCGCTCTTCCATTGCTTGGTCTCCACCATCATTCCTCAGCCCCGAGGCCTGGAGCCTGGGTACCTGCCCGGGGACTCCAGGGGGCAAATAAGTAACCAATAAATACGCATAAATAGGAGGGGCCCTCTTCGTAGAGACCTTTCGTTATTTCTACTTATTTGCTTTTTTAGGTATTTGCTGCCAGAGCAACTACAAATTAGTGGGGGTGAGAAAATGAGGTACAGGACAAACCAGGGGCCATTCTGCCAAGCCTGGCCTCTGTCAGCCTTCCAGAATCTTCTTGGGCAGAAACAGGGGCAGAGCATGACGGGCAGCTGAAAGCAAGTCTGGGGGCATCTGCACTAATTTTTTACTCCCCATCAAAGGGCCCTTCCTGTGTCTCAGAACTTTGTATGGCCTTCCCCTTGTGCAGAGTGTGGAAAATTGCATTTATGTGTGCTCAGGGCAGCCAAGGAGAGCCTGGTTTGTGTGCGGGGGCCCTGTTCTTATCTCTTTGTCAATTCCTCCGTGACAGCTGCAGACTCAGAGACCACACTTCAATTATGTACCCAGCAGGTGAGGGGTGCTTGGACAGGGGCCATCACGTTGAGATCAAGGAGGTAATTCATCCTTTTTACACCCGAGGGACTGAGGGATCGAGGAAGGACTGTGCATACAGATTGTAGCCTTGGCCTGAGAGCAGGGCAGGAGAGAGGGGAGCAGGGGAGGGGGAGAAAAGGAGGGAGAGAGGGAGGGAGGGAGGGGGAGGGAGAGGAGGACAGGGGGAGCTAAGAGCTGAGAGAATGAAGCATGATCAAAAGGCTCTCTGGGAATGGACTTGTAGAACCATCTATCTCGCATTCTCTCTCACTCATCCCTGTCATTCTGGGCATTTCCACAAAGGACTATTTCTGCAGCAAACAATAGCAAGAAGGCTTGAGGCAGTGGCTGCCTGGGAGGGAGGAGGTGTGTGTTGGGGCTGCTGATGGGGCAGAATTCTTCCCACCTCACCGCCCCCTGCCTCCTTTCTTCGGGCAACCTTATTCAAATACCAAAGGCAAGGGCTGGCCTGGGTGGCCCTGAGGGAGACTGGAATGATAGGAATGATCAGGTGCTGGAGGTCCGTTGCCTCTGGTAAGGGAATGAGTCATGGGCAGCTGCTTGGCTGAGAAGTCTCTGCTCTGCTCAGAGAAGGCCACCCGACTGGGGCGCAAGGGAGGAAGGATGTGGTGGCCTTCACGTAGGGCCTGACCCTCTCAGGCTTGAAGTGAACCCAGGAATGCTGCAGTCAGAGCAGGATTTTGGCAGGTGAGCTGCTGCTACCCCTGGTATGGCCTTGCTCTGAAGCTCAGGTGCACCAGGGACTTGGGTGCTTGCACAGTGACTGGGATGGAGGTGAGGGTGTGGGACAACAGCCATGGGCTGCAGATTTCTGTCTCCCTGGGAGTGACCCCTTGGGAGGGTTTCTAAAATGCACACATTCCTGGACAACCCATTCCCCAGAAGCCCCATGCCTGGAACATCAGACTGGAAGGGGATCTCTTCCACCCATGGAGCTGGGAGTCCTGCCCTCACAGAGCCCTGTCAGCTCACCGCTCTATTTCTGAAGGGCTGTCCCAGCTTTCTGGCTGTGAAATCCCAGTTTGCTTGGAGTTATTGTGCAAAGCTGAGCCAACCTGGGTCTTAGATCTGAGGCTTTGCACAGTGGAGGTTTGCTGCTCTCATTCTCTGTCCTTATTGCAAGAGATGGTGGCTGCTTTTCCTCATATCCCCCAGTGCACATCAGGGCTCTTTGGAGGGGGTGCCCACTCCCCAAGCTCTGCACCCTGAGTTCCAGGGAAGGACTGCTCCTAACAGAACCTTGGAGCCCTCCCCTTCATCCCTCAGCCTCCTGGCAGAGTAGCATCCCATCCTTGATGCCTGCAGATAAATGCATGCCGTTCTTCTCTTTAAAAGTTCCCAGCAACAGTCATTCAGAAACTTTCATTTTCCTATTTCAAGTTCAATAACCTGGCACTCAGAACATTCTCGTGCTGTCAGATAGAAATGCTGGAGGCTTCTGATGCTGTTGCAATGGGTTAGTTTGGCATTCTCCTGAGCTGGGGGAGGAATCGGGGCCAGCCTGGCGGATGCCTAGGGCAAGGTGCAGCACAGTGGGTAGAAAGAGCAGTCCAGGTGCTAAAGCATCGTCTAGGCATTCCTTCTTCCACGGTTGTCCGTGGAAAGCTTTCTTAGCAATGACAGCTCACACTATTTTCTTCTTTTTCCGTTGCTGGGAACATGCCGCACCATGTGTTCTAGCTCTTGATTATCTTGAATCCAACACTCTATCTTGTCCTCATACCTGAGGGCATATCAGCTCTCCAGCTCACTTACCAGCTCTTGGGACAGGGACCATCTGGCTCTAGATACACAAATATGTGGTTCAAAAAGCCTATTTTAAGTTCCTGCTCCACAGCATGCACTGTGTTGGCATTGAGAATGCAAAGGTAAGTACGATATGACCTTAGCCCCTGAGGGGAAAACGATGGAAACATGATTTCAGTGTAGCCCAATGACCACCGTGATTGAGACGTGCATGCACATCCTTGCGACCTAGCCTGGGTGTGAGGGTGGTGGCCAGGGAGGATCCCAATGTGGCTCCCTGAGTAGCTGAGATGTCCGTGAGGCCTCAGAGAGCGAAGAGGGTTATGTGGAACAGGGGAGAACAATGCAGATAGAGCAGCCTGAGCAAAGACCCAAAGTTATTGTCCTGGGATTTCTGAAAGGGAAGTCTATGTTTCTGGAGTATTGAGTATAAGGTCGGTTGTGGTATGGGGTGGCATGGATGAGTGTGAGAGTGTGTGTGTGTGTGTGTGTGTGTGTGTATCCATGCCTCTGTGTGCGTGCATCTGTTGCCATGGTTGACTAAAGAGATGATGAGGCTTGAGCCAGGGAAGCAGCTGGGGAATCATGAAAAATACTTAGCAGGTAAAATTATCAGGACCCAAACCTCACCTTTACCTCAGCAATTCAGTTGCTGAGTGAATACTTGTTGACAGCATTCTCAAATGGAGGAAGGATTAATAAGCACAAGAATGAGAACACCAAGCTCCACCATTTCTCAATCACCTTGAGCAAATCGTGTTTGTTCTCCTCTGTCTCGGGCAATTAACTGCATGTTTCATTTTTAGACCTCTCATCTCCACGGCCCCCTCAGAACACCAGCTCCATTGATTTGGTTTCTCTCTGTCTCCTCACCCACCTTCTCCACACACTGAGACTCCTTTGGGTGGAAGGGAGTGGGGAAGGTCTGGTTAGGATGGAGGGACCCTTGAGTGGGACCAGATACAGGCCTGCCTTCCTTGTAATGTTCCCAGGATTGAAGCTGAGAGTCTGGGTCCCTCCTCAACCCCGCATACCAAGAGGACCAGAGATCCAGCTCTGGGACCCAAGAATATGCGCCAGGTGAGCTGATCCCTGGAACCAAATGCTGTAATAGTTTTCACTGGTCTTCAGCAAAATGGAGAAAACAGGGCAGATGTACCATTTTGCACAAGTCTAAATTTATTTGGTTTAGATGTCTGCTTTTATTCTGAGATTATCTTCTTCCCATTTTGTGGTGTTAACAAGCCATTTTAAAAATGAACTGATAGTGATCATAAGGTTTATTTTTAATGTGCTTATTTGGCAAAACATAAAGTTGGCAATCCTGTGTTGATCTACCCTCCCCCTTATTATTTTGAAATTTTCTTGGCACGTGAAAAGTTAGAGTCTGGGAGCTGTTGAGATAGATGTGCATTTCCACTTTAGGAGGTAGTATAAATGGGTAAGAGCCTTATGGGGTTCAGGGCACACCACCCCCAAATGCCGTACATTGTCATAGTGAATATTTCAAGCTGAAGAAATTTGAGGAATGGCAGGTGCAGGAAGGGCTCTGACCTTCCCCTGAAACAGGTCATAGGCTCTCATGTGAGAGGTGCCCTCCTTATATCTGGAGGAAAATGAGTATCCCTTATCTCTGAAGACCAAGGGATGCCAAGAAGAATACAAAAGGACAGGCCTTGCTAACGTCCCCCCAGTTGACTACCCTTGGCTCTTACCCCTTTTGTCCTATCATGTTTTCCTATGACTTTACATTCTTTATGGAACCTAGCATAAAAGCACTCAAGTATAACTGCTCCTTTGGGTCTCCATTTCCTTATGAAGGCTGCTGTGTCACATAAAATTTATATTAAGTCAACTTGTATGCTTTTCTCTTATTAATCTATCTTGTATAGAGACAGCTGACGTCTGAAGATGGGTAGAGGCAAAAAAGAGATATTTTTCTCACCCACTGGCCTAACTGGACAGACAGTCTAGGTTCACACTTGGCCCCAGCATTTACTAGCTGCATGAATTCTGGGCTTCAGGTTCCTGATCTGTGAAGTGGGAAGAATAGAGTACCAACCTTCCAGGATTATAAGGATTGAATGAGCTAATATGTATTCTCTATTATTATTACCTCTAAAAATTTTCCATTAAAATAGGACTTCCTTGTTGACCAAGAGTTTTAATTCCAGAAATTCTACCCAAGAAACTTGGGATGTTTTCCCCCAGTAGATTAGCCCACTAATTCCCTTGCCAGCTAGGCTTTGATGTAAGGCAGGGGCAGAAAGGAAAATGAGATGGAAAAAGAAAAAGGTGAGAAAGTGCTCTGGAGTTCTCTGTACTTAAAATTATGAGACCAAAATACAAGATTCAGAGACGAGAACTGAAAGGACTGTAAATAGCTGCCTTATCTTCCTAGAAGCTGGTTAGCACTTTTTTTTTTCTTTTTGTGCCACTAGACCTGGCTCTTGGCTGTATTGGAAAGTTGAAAAGGTCTGTATTAATTCCAGTAAGAATTTCTCTCCCCCGTGGTCTCTAATATCTGCTCTTACTCCAAAGGAGATAGGCAGCTGCTTTTCTATCTATTCACTCTGGGATATTAAAGACTTCCTATAACAGCCCTCTCAGGGACCTTTGTGCAGTGAGAGGACAGTGATTCAAGGGAAGAATTTCTGACTTCAGTGGGAGATTCGCTGAGGTTAGGGGACTGTCCCTGCAGCACTCAAAGTTGAAGCATCTGTCTGTGCCCCTCGGTGTAAGACCAGCCCTGCTTCCAAGATGGAGCTTCTGGGATTGGCTTGGGCATGTTGCAAGGATTTGATCTTGCCAGGAGCTATAATGAAGGGTGAGTGAGGAGCAGGTGAGAGCATGGCCAGGGGGAGGTTCAGTGGTCAAATGTCAGAGTCAAAACATGGCTTATCTAGGGACATAGCTACACTTGGATCTCAGGGCAAATATCAGACGTAAGACATTATGGAAAAGCTCTCAGCCTGTGGTACCATCCAGAACATACTCACTATGTTCATTCCTTCCTCTAGAACTTGGCTTAGCTAAATGGTCTACCTGATCTGCCATATGCCTCCCTCCCCACTTCCCATCCAAACAATATCCTCCCTTCAAGATCATCCAGTTCAGTTCATTCATCAAACGCTTGTTAAGTATCTTCTAAGAGCCAAATACTGTGCTCAGTGTTGGGGACACAATAAGAATAAGGGCTGGACCTCTTAAATTGGGATATATGTCTTATGGATACACAAAGCAGTGAGATAAACCTGATGTCTTCCCCAAAGCATCAATTTAACTTGAAGATTGGGGAAGGCAAGTAAAGTGAAACAACTTAAATGCCAATAACTTAAAATAATACTCACATATTAAAATAAATAGATCTATTATGGAAGAGAGATAAAGCTTGAATATATTTAAAAAACAAAACGTGAGATTTCAAAGAAATTTCATGTCAGTGGTTGACTTCTTTGGACTGTATCCCAGAAACTTGGTGGTACACATGTTAATTCTCTTCTGCCGCTATGAGTACATTGGTTGAAAAGTTTGAAAATCCTTCCTGAGTGTCATGGGGAGAAATTGAAGGGATTTAGTTAGGGGAGAGTCATAATAAAAGTTGCAGTTCAGCTGTGTCACTCTCAAGGAAGACCAGGTACACTTACAGACCAAACACTCCCATTTCTTTCTACTCCCTGTCTAAACCCCAACCATGGCTATGAAGAACTAGAAAGAAAAGGACAAATTAAAGTACACAAGAGGATATGACAGAAGGCAGAAGAAGTCTACAAATTTGTGGAAGCTGGAAAGCAGTGGGCTGTGACAAATGACTTACCAGTACAGAGAAAGCTGAAGTGGTGTTGGGAAGAAACCAAGAAGAAGCAAACTGGTTTGTGGAAAGAGCCAGGAATAAGAGGTAATGGTATCCTTTGAGGTCCTCCAGTATCAATTGTGTGCTATGGACTGAATTGTGTCCCCCGTTCCCCATTCATAGGTTGAAGCCCTAACCCCCAATGTGAGTGCATTTGGATACAGGCTTTTAGCAGGTAATTAAAGTTAAGTGACATTGTGAGGATGGGGCCCTACTCTGATAAGACTAGAATCCTTATGAGATGAGACACCAGAGAGTTCAGGCTCTCCCCACCACATGCACACAGAAGGAAGGCCAGGTGAGGACACAGTGAGAAGGTGACCATCTGCAAGCCAGGAAGAGAAGTCTCACCAGGAATCTTGATCTTAAACTTCCAGCCTTCAGAACTGTGAGAAAATACATTTTTATTGTCTGCGTCACCAAGTCTATGGTATTATTTATGGAAACCCGAACTAAGATATGCTATGATAGAATATCATAAACTTTCAAAATGCCATAGACAAAGAGCATAAAAGCTGAGAGAGACAGAGGGAGAGAAAGGAGGGAGGGAGGGAGGGAGAGAGAGAATATTAAAGAACAGGAGTCAATATGGTATGGGTCTTCTCATCAACGTTAGAAGTTAAAAGACTATGGAGCCATGACTTCAGAATTTTGAAGGAAATTGTTTTTGAACCTCGAATTCCATACCCAGCCAAACTACCTCTATGTCTGAAGTACTAGGATGAGAATGCATGATGGTTAGTTTTATGTGTCAACTTGAGTGGGCTAAGGGATGCCCAGATAGCTGGCAAGGCATTGTTTCTAGGTGTGTCTGTGAAGGTGTCTCAGATGAAGTTCACATTTGAATCCACAGACTGAGTATAGATGATCTTCCTCACTAATGCTGGTGGGCATCATTAGTCTGTTGAGGGCCTGAGCAGAACAAAATGGTAGAAGGTGGCTGAATTTTCTCTCTTTCTTGAGCTGGAACATCCATCTTCTGCCCTTGGACATCTGCATTCTTAGTTCTTGTAGAAGGTAGCTGAATTTTCTCTCTTTCTTGAGCTGGAACATCCATCTTCTGCCCTTGGACATCTGCATTCTTAGTTCTTAGGCCTTCAGGTTTGGACTGGAATTATGCTACCAGCTTCCCTGGGCCTCCTGCTTGCTGATAACAGATCATGGGATTTCTCAGCCTCCATTATTTTGTGAGCCTATATCTCAAAATTAACAAACAAACAAACTCCTGTTGGTTCTGTTTCTCTGGGGGAGCTCTAAAATAAGATAGAATAATTTTCAGGAATGCAAGTCTTAACAAATCATCTCCTGTATATCCTTTATTGGGAAGCTACTATAAAATGTACTCCACAAGGATGAGGGTAATTGAGTGGGATTAGAGAGCTTCAGTCTATTTTGGAAAAAGAAGGAAGAGTTTTAGGAGGGAGGTCTCCAAGAAGAAAAGTATTGAGTAGATTGATTACCAGATGTGTTTAAACATATCAAAAAGAGACATTCTGGTAGAAAGTTTGGAGTGGAATTAGCGGTACATAAAAAACAAGCAAATAAAAAAACATGGCAATTATATATATTCCAGGAAAAACAAAAAACCCATACAGGAAAATAAATGTAACCACATGGATCAGCTGTGAATGATGCTACAGAGTCAAAACGACAAAAACAATGAAAATTGTGATACAACAATCTTGGGAAAATGAAGAGGGGGAAAGTGTGTGTGTGTGTGTGTATGTATGTTAAAGACCTAAACTCTCATCTTCCATGGTAGGACATCAATAAATATCTAAAAATCAAAAGCATCAACAAATAGAAACATAAGTAGATTATTCAGGAATATTAAAGTGAATACCAGAAGATGATGATGGGTGGGGAAGGAAATGCCATTCTTCATTGTAAGTCTTGAGTAACATTTGATTTCAGAAACTTTGTACCACTTGGATAAAGGGAAAAGTTAAATTTTAAAAAATCATAAATATCACTTTTTATAGATATTCAGAGATGGGATTGGTGAAGTATTAAGTAGAAGCAGAGAAGGTAGTAGAAGCCACTGCAATTATCTGGGTATCACAGGTTGGGTTCCGGCATGCAGGCTATTTATTGAGGAGGGTCATTTGTCCTGACACTTGTGGAAGGGAAGGGACAGAAGTGGGAGTGGGCAGAGAAAAATGTGCTGCAAGAACAGCCTCTGCTGATCCCATGGAGAGCTCTGGAGCTAGAACAGCCCTTCAGAATTGTCCTGGGTTGGGCTGGGATAGATGAGGCTTAGATAAGACAGTTCCCTCTGCAGCTGAAGCAACTTCTGAGGGGCTTAACCCCAAGAGGGTGGGGCACCCACAGCATTCCCAGAGCAGAGGCAATAAGGCTTTCCTGGAAGGGGAATCTGGACTCTGTATGAAAGTGTCCCTTACTTACCTTCCTATAGAAGGTAGGAAATGATGAAAGCTTGAACTAGGTTGTGGCAGTGGGAATATGAAGGAGGGAACAGATTTTGGAGGCAATTAGGAGATAAAATCTACATGACATGCTGATTGATTGCCTTCAGTGAGTGAAAGGAAGGAGAAGTACACTAGGACCAGCTGGTATACCTCCAGGTTGCTTGATTGTAAGGCTGGGTGGGTAGTGATGGTGACTGAGTTCACAGAAAGAGGGTCTCTAATAGAAGAGAAGAGGTGATGGATTCAGTTTGGGTAAGCTGAATAGAGAGGCCTGTGGGGAAGGAGGCCTACCTGAAGTTTCTACCTCATCCCACTCAGATCTCTTCTGTTAATTGCAGATGACTTTTATTTTCTGACCTCCATAATCAAACCCTAAATTGTATTTCCTACTACAGGGTAAATGCCACAAGAGCAGGGATTTTTGTCTATATCCCAGTACCTAGAGAACACACTGGTGCTGAGTATATAACACATGTAGATATTTGCTGTTGATGCAATGTACTGTTCCTATTATTTGCTCTTGTATCTGGCCTCCTCAATGAGAGTGCAAGCCTTTTGCTGCCTGATACGACAAATTATTTTACTTCTATGTATTCCACAGCACCTAGCATAGTGCTGGGCATAAAAAACACACATGCCCGTTGCAATTGATTAATGAACAGACAGGGATCTCAGGTCTCTAACTGGTAAGACTTCACACACCCCATTTCTGCTTCTAACCTGTTTCCACCTTCCATGGTGTTCTTTCTGGAATTTGGATGCAACAGATGCTCTGCAAGATCCTTGAAAATAGTGTGAAAAGATGGTGCCCAGAGAAAGGGGAAATACATTAAAATATTGTAGAATTATCCAGTTTTATTGGAGATAAGTTCAGTTTATGTACATTGGCAGGGAGGTGGTTGTGATGAAGGGCCACCAAAGTCAAAAAGCAAAGTTAGGGATCCCCTGATCATCATAACTCTGCTCCTTCAAACTTTAGCATTGTGCTGCAATGGGGGGTGTCTTTTATTATGTGGTCATTTAATCCTCAATCCAGAGAGGCTTGATTCAGCAACCCTCAACCTCTCCTGGGCTTAAATCATTGGTCTACACCCCATCATTGGTCTTTCTTGTAAATTGCTTAGCCCTCACTTTTGAGATGGAAAAAGTAAGTAGAGGAGGAATTTGAAGAATGAAAGAAGGAAAGACCAAATATACTGCTTTCTTGTTAGGGTTCAGTTTTCTGCATGTGAAAATGCATTCATAGCATTGGCTATTCATGGGAAGGAGTTATTTTATCTATGTTATACAAGGAGAATAAATCGGGCAACGCAGAAATAGAATAAAGTCCCCTGATTTGGGCTATTTGTTCTCTTTTACACTGGCCTCTCTGTAAATACTTATTGCTCATGCTTGTTTATGGACTGACTTAGAGGTAGGTGAATTTCTGAGGGTTTATGGTGACGGTGATTCTAAGACAGGGTGGCAGGTTATGGTGAACCTAAATAGGGTATCCCTTGACAATTTGCAGGTGGGGACTGGGGTTTAACTTTTAGGTGGCTAAACACCAAACCAGCAACCTGTGAGTTGTGGACCAAATTTATGACTTATACCAGACCAAGGAATTGTAGTTTCCAGACTCATGCTTCCTTACCAAGACTGAATACCTCCCAGATGTAACTTCCCATATGAAGGAGGACTTGGAGTTTGAGTTTGTTTCCAGGTCATGAAACCAACTTTTCATCCCATACTCTTCCTGCACCTGGAAATCCCTGGCATGAACATTATGATGACTATTTGGTGTGGGATCTGTAATCTGTATTCTAGAGCAAGGATTGCCCTCCTCAGTGTAGAGACAGAGCCTGAAGCCATGACAGCTATTCAAAAGGCTTGTGCTTATAGTCACGAACTGGGGTTTTCATATGCTTTGCATATTGCTACGATCCCAATAAAGATTACACCACCATCCCCACAAATGGTTACAGCCATTAAGGTAGGAGCATCTAAGAATCTCAGTGGTGAGGGTAGTAGAAATAGCATTGGCACTTGGAGCCAAAGATGTGTTTCCAGTCCTGCAACTGCCCTTGACTAGCTGTGTGACATTAAGCATGTTACCTAACCTCTGTGAAACTGTTGCCAATAAAAGGATGATAATCACTGTATTGACTATGTCACAGCAGGTTCTGAAAGTGCTTTGTAAACTGTAAAATGCTATGTGGCTAATATGCTCTATCTGTTGCTGATGGCAATGTGAAGACCAAACTTCCTTTATTCCCTCATTCCCTGGATATTAAATCCTACTATGTGCTCCATGATGAGCCCGGTACTCGGAATACAATAGGCAAAATGCAACAAAGTCTTTGCCCTCATGTCTTATGGACTATTAAAATTCCCACATCCAGAAATGCCACCGCCTTTGGGGTGCTGCTGCATGCTCTGGGGTTGCTTCCCACTAGACCTTTGGATGGGCCATCTGGAAGGACCTACAGAGAAGTGTTTTTCAAACTGTGCTCTGTGAGCCCAAGGATCCCAGGGAGAAATTCAATAGTTGAGGGGACTCTACGCCTCCCTCCCTGCCTTCAGCCAGGTTTGCTTCTCTTTTCCTGCTTGATTTGATTGTTTGAACACTGCTGCTTTTGTGGAAGGAGGTGGACAATCCAGTTTCTTGACCCTTTCTAACTTTTACATCTTACTCATGAGTGAGCCTCTTTCAAAGTCACTTTCCTCTCCTCTCAGTATTGCCATTATTGGAATGAAACCAGGATACGAATTCTTTTATCTCTGCTCTGACGTAGAATGGGGAAGGGGCTGGGTGGGAGACAAGTCTTCTGGAGGGATGGGCTGGTTTCCTCTCATAGCCACAGGACAATAACCTGCACAAACAGTTTTGACCGCCACCCTGCTGGGACTGGTTTGCTTCACAGGAATTGTTGGGTAGGACTCTATGTAAGGCAATTTCTCTTCTCCATAGACAGTCAATTTCAACAGGTAACTTGGTAAACCATGTGGTAGCTTCACCCCTGGCCCCAAGCTCCTGGGTATCATTCTAATAGCAAATGGCATTCTGGGTAGTCTTTGACCTCAGATGAAGCAATTCTGCAGTGTTGAGACTCTGTAGTAATTGACCCTGATAACTGACAGAGAATTTCCAAGTGAACAGAGTCCCCTAGGCCAAGTGCTGACCAACAACCAGAGTCTCCCCAGGAAGTGGTCCTTCTAGGGCCGCAGCAGGACCCAGAACATGGATGAAATCCCTTTGCTAGCCAGATTGTGAAATATCCAGGGTTTTTTGTTTTCAGCTAGCTCCTAATTATTTAGAGATTTTTCCATTGGGAATAGTCTGCCCTGGGAGATATCCCCAAATATCTGCCAGGGAACTGTTCCCTAATTTTTTTTTTTTTTGCACCTGCGATCATTTTAATGAGTTAATCCTCACTACATTGTATTAGCATTCTATACTGATGGCTGTTGTAATAAACCCCCAAATTCTCAAACATACTAGAAGTTTGTTTCTTGTTCACACTAAATCTGAAACAAGTCTTGGGATTGGTGGATATCCCTTTTCCAAATAGTTATTGAAGGACCCGGGCGTCTTTCCTCTTACAGAACCACCATCTTCAAGTTAGCTTCTAGGCTCACCGTGCTTATTTGCATCAAGCCAGTGGAGGGGGAAAGGGCACGGAAGGTAGCACGTGGAAGAGTTGTACAGGCCAGCTGGGAAGTGGTACACATCACCCCACTTAGGGGCTCATGTCCCGAACACACTGTAGTCCAAATGTGTGCCCAGGACAAGAGATCTGGTGGACAGCTAACAGTGTCTCCCACTGTCCCCTGCTTAGGTTTGTCTCCTGTGTAGCAGGGGGCAAGAAATAAAGCAGAGGGAGGACAGCTGTCTTAAATAGCAGCAATGGAGCTGACCTCCTGCCTTCAAAACACGGCAGGGCAAAATGAGGCGACAGTGGAGACTGTTTTCAGTGGTTGGGTAGGCCATCATCTTAAACTTTAATGATGGTAGCAGGTGCTTAGGGAGATAGGCTCTCTCCTACAGTGCTTGTGGCAAAGTAAGGTGGTGCAACCACTTTGGAGAGTTATTTGTCAGCGTGTATGCTCTATGACCCAGCAATTCCATTTCTCACTGTCTTTCCTGGAGTAACTCTCTCATATGTATACAGTGAAGCATAAATAAGATGCCAATTGCCAACAATGTACATAGACCGAAAGATTACAGACCGTCTCAATGTCCAGGAGTAGGGAACTAGGGATGTAAGCTATCTTGTATAATACGCTTGCATTGTGGAATATAGCATGAATGGTGAAAAATATAAGGTAGATTTATGTGGATGAACATGGTAAGGACTTTAAGAGCTATTCCAAAAGCAAAAACCAAGTCACGGAGTGAGAGGGAGGTCCCATACTATACCATTTACAGAAATAGAAACAAGAAACAGATAAAACTATAGATGCCTCTGTGTACATATACATTAATATGTAAAAGTTAAAGGGAAGTCTGGGAGGATACAAACCAGAGAAAAGTTACTTTGCAGGAGGAGACTGGGTGTGAGGTGGTAATCAAGGGGACTTTAGTTTTTATTGTTTGGATTTTAATCATCATAAAGCATCATTAATGGGCTACTTATGTAATTAAAAATAAATTACTAATGGAGCCCCTGGGTCGCTCAGTCTGACAATTGATTTCAGCTCAGGTCATGATCTCATGGGTCGTGGGATCGAGCCCCGCATTGGGCTCTGTGCTCTGTGCTCAGCGGGAGTCGGCTTCTTTCCTTCTTCCTCTGCCCCTCCCTCCCTACCCCTGCTTATGCTCTCTGTCTCTGTCTCTCTCAAATAAATAAATAAATCTTTAAAAACATAAATTACTAAAAACAAAGAAATAAAATAAGTAAAGTAAAATAAGGAAAATTAAAAACCCAAGTATACTGGACTTCGCAAGTAAGCAATGTTATTTGTTATGTTTTATTGTTATCTCAGTGTTTTAAGATCTTGGACAAAGAAACAAAAACTAAGCAAAACAACAAGGACCCGCCCCCCCCACTCCCCCGCCACACATACACACACAAACACACACACACAAATTCTACTCAGAAGCAGGCCACATATCCAGAGCCACTTCCAAAATCACAGGAGTTCTTGGGATTAGGACCTCATGCACACTGAGTGTGTCATCCAATCTTTTAGGACCCCCAGGAGAAAATGGGGCCCTGTAACCTGGCATGTTTATCAAGAAAAAGAACTTCTCAAGAAAAACTGGCACAAGGGATGTTGCTGTTGTCCAGTCATTTTCAAATGACGTTCCTGTTGGAGCAAGAGATTCCATAGCTAAAATGAAAGAGCTGCTCATGCATACTCGTAGAATATGACAGCATCAGCCCCTGGATTAGGAACTGAAACAGAGCAATGAATAAGACAGTCATGCCACTTCCCATGTGGAGCTTACAGTCTAGCAACACTCTCCTCACTTACAGAAAACATTTAGTTAACGCATAGAATTTTCTCCATTTTCAGTTTCCTCCCATATACTTTTCCTTCGCTTTTTGGTATTGCTTCTCTACCGGCAAGCACAGACAACAGCAGTAAAGACGAGCCCGTGGTGAACGAGCTGTAACAGAAAGATTCAGAAATAATTTTTTTCTGTTTAATTTGACAACTAATCTTTTTGGACGTGTTTGCCTGGTTGTGATATTATATTTCATACATAGGGTATAATCATGCTGTCTTCTACCAAAATTGTTGTTTTATAAAATGGAATTAAAAACATAAATATCTCAGGGGGCTTTACGGAGGACATCATGATTTCTAGGCTGGGAAACTACCTGAACACATTTGAAAGCCTCTGCCATTTACTCCAGTCTTTTGTCAGATTGTTGATTTTTGCAAGGATTTCGAAGCAGGCAGAATCCTTGTTAAGAAGGTTTTCTGGGATGCATGCTTCTCTGCCATTTTCCTGGTGTTCTGAGTCATTCTCGCTCTGAACCACAGCTTTGCCTAGTGCCAGGCAGAGTCTGGGTCACAGAAACAGAGTCTAACAAATTTTATTTCCCAAATAATTTGTGTCCTCTTCCTGCATTTCTTACTTTGCCAGTGATGCTTCTTTGATCTCCTTTTCTTTCCTAGCTGCTTCTCTCACAATGTTTACTCAACAATGGTCCCTGCAACTTCAGCCTTCTGCTTCTTTTCCCTTCCTGTCCTCCTCCCAGCCGTGTGTCACAAAAGTCCAAAGCAGCAAAGCAGCAGTCTGGCCACAGGGTCCCTGGCCTAGAGAGGACGGGAGGAGAAAGACAGGAAGACTGCGGGGCAGGCAGAGGGAGGCAAAAAACAGAGGGTCGTAGGGAGGGACAGGCAGAGGAGAGTCCTGGGTTAATAATTACCATCCTTTCACATAATCGCTCGTTCATTCACTTGGTCCGTAAGTATTTATTAAGCACCTACTAAGCGCCAGAGCGTGGGGATACAAGTGTAAACGGGATGAACTCCGCATCTGTGTTTGTGAAGCTTCACCTGGTGGGACACAGAGGAAAGGGATTAGCACACGAGCAGCAGCTCTGACTTGTGAGTGTGCCTGGTAGCCTGCTTCAGGGAGCCTCTCCTCCCACCTCCACCCTGGCTGCCCTGCCCTGGGTGAGCACTGAGACCAGCAGTGCAGGTCCAGTGGCCGCCCAGCCAGAGACTACATTTTTCCAGCCTTCCTGGCAGCTAAGTTCAGCTATGTGACTAAATTCTAGTCATACAATCTGAGCAGAAGTGATGTGTGCGACTTCCGGTAATGCCCCTGAGATGAAGGGTGCGCCTTCCTTCTCCGATTCCCGCTGTCTGGAGAGTGGACCTGGGGGTGGTACCTGGAGTAGCCACCTTCGACCATGAAATGGAAGCTCAGTGGTAAAGGGGGCAGAGGAGAAAGATAGAATGAACTGGAAACAATATTGTGCAGCAGAGTTGCCTGGCCAGCCCGAGACCTGCAGAAAAACATGAATTCTATCCAGTATAAGTTACCATTACTTCGTCTCTGTTAGGCTAGCTGGACCAATATATAAAGCCGTATGTCAAGTTTAAAAGAGAATTCCAAATTCATAATCTCATCTTCTTAACCACTTGGGATCCCATGCTGTAATTCAGTAGTGGTCCTCACATCAGCCAACGTGGGAGGCAGGTGGGAAATGGGCTGCTAATGTTTTAGAGTCAATGGAGAGGTAGCTTCAGTGAAAAATACTCTTCCAATTCAATTCCCCTGAAAATTTCTTAAAGACAGAGATCCACTGCCTTAGGAGCCGAAAGAGTAGCCTAAAAGAGGAGGATTTACATGTTTGGCCTGAAATGGAACTCCTTTCTGTTAGGAAGACACAGGACATGCAGAGACCAGGGATACAGAGTCGTTTTTTGCTCTCTGGCTTGGAGGTCTTCAGCCCAAGTTCAGGGATGGCTTTTGGATCAGAGTGGAAACTGCCCATCAATCCCTGGGCAAGGCTGCCCACGTGCTGCCTACCTGGTGTCCAGGTTGGCGCATCAGACTCTTGTATCCTGACCCATCCCACACCCCGTTCCCTGCTATCCCCCCTCCACGGCACTCTGGCCGGCTGTCATTGCCAAGGAGCACCCTGTGGGCAGTGTGAGTTGGGAGAGACCCGTCCTCAGAGACAAACCCACAATTGCGATGGCATCTGGTTCTTCATTCACAGAAGGTATTAGTCAGGATAAGTTAGTTTGTGCTGTAGTAATGGGCAACTTCCAAGCCTCAAATACAACATGGCTCCACAGTGTCTCCCCATTGTAGCCACTTGAGGGACCCTGGATGACCATCTTATGACACTCACTGCATTTGAACATGAGGCTTCAGGCTTTGTTGTCGCAAGAGAGGAGAGGACGTGGAGAATCACGGTTCTTCATGCCCCCGAGCGAAGTGAGCCATTTATTGGTCATGCAGCTCATGTCGCCACCCCTACTTTCAAGGGCTGGGGAGTGCAATCCTCCTACTGTGTATCTGGAAGGGAAAGGGGCTGAGAATATTGGTGAGTAGCAGCAATGCCGGCCACAGAGAGGACACTGTGAGAAGGCTGATGGGCGCGCGCGTGAGTCTTCAAAGCGGGCATGCACCCAGGAGGAGCACAGGATGAGCCGCTGGCTGTGCAAAGAACATGGTGGAACTTCCAGCTATATTTGCTCTTTATCCTCTCCTTTGTAAATTTCTATTTTTTGAGTGTGTCTATTATATCTATTATAATGAGTATGTCTATTTATAAGGTGCATAATGTATATGTAGTTTTACATGATTATAATTTATAAGTAAATAAATATGCATGTGCTGGGGGTGGATGCTCAAAAAAGTTTTATAAATGGGACAAGCAATCAAAAATGTTTGAGGACCACGGGGCCAGAGAATAGGGCCCAGAGATCCTTACGTTGTGGATGGTGAAGGCTCTTTGAAAATAGGGCCTAGAGCCCTTAAACCTGAGGTGACTCAGTTTCCTTGGCTATGAAATCATAGAACTTCCTTCTAAGATTGATCCCCCAAAGATCCGTGGTTTGCAGAGGCCAAGATAGGGTAGGGTTTGGCTGAGTGTGCATTCCTGAACATGGTGCCTGGTGCCTGGTGTGGACACACTGGGTGTGCAGTGGCAGTCAGTGTCGGGTTGAGAATGCTGCCTCAGTCCAGAGAGCCAAGGGAATCTCCCTGTTATCTTAAAAATATTTTATTTATTTATTTGCTAGAAAGAGCACAAGTAGGGGGAGCGGCAGGCAGAAGGAGAAGCAGGCTCCCCACTGAGCAGGGAGCCCGACTCGGGATTCCATCCCAGGACCCTGGGATCATGACCTGAGCCGAAGGCAGATCATGACTGAGTCACCCAGGCGTCCCTGAATCTCCCCATTATCTGCCATTGCTTTCTCTGGAGTGGCTGAAAATCTTTGAAAGGTTCACTCTGGGGGAACAATGTTACACAATCTGGCTGGTGTAGAGAGAATGAGAGAGAAAATCAATGCATGTGCATATGTATGTGTGTGTGCATGTGTGAACATTTGTGAACACGTTGCTAGAAGCTGATATGGACAGAGTGTACTAGGTTTTCTTCCTCTGGCTAAAATAGGGTCTCCCAACTGTGGGACATGAAAAGAAGGGGAGAAGGACCACGGAGGGGGAGATTGGCAGAGGGAATAAGGGGCAGGCACCAGTGGGAGAGGTGTGGAGAGAAAGTGTCAGAAGACAGATCGGAAAGTAAACACCGGAAATGACTGTTGTATCCAAAACCATTAGCAGACCAGGAGATGAAACCCTATAATCCAGAGTCCTTGTGGAACCGTCCAGACCAAAGTACTCTTGGCAGTCTGTGGATGGGCAGGAGGAGCCCAGTCACCATGTCCCACACTCAGCCAGAGGCACAGGCTGCCCAATGTGCCCACAGTCCCCGCCAGGGCAGAGAGGTCGAGAACTCATGTCTGTGCAAAATGCAGCATCATTTTCCCTTAGAGACCTACTCCCCCTTCCACTCCCCTCCCATCTGTGTGAAGGACACCATCAATTTTCCAGTCATCCAGGCTCAAAACCTCAGCCATCTCCCCAACATCCATTTCCCATTCAATCAGTTGTCAGATCCTGGCAAGCTCACCTCTCATGTAGATCCCCTTCTCTTCCTCCCGATGCTTCTCTGCAGGTCAGGAGGAAAAACAAACAAAAAAACATTGCATGTTATAAAGCCCTATGCTAATAGTATTTCATAGGACTTCTAAACCTTTAGTTGCATGGAAGAGCAACCAGCATTCTAGAAGAGGAGAAACAAAGAGGGAAGAGAACGGGAGGGAGAGAGATTTTAGTTTAAAAGTTAAAGGACATCCCAAGGGCAGTATTTCAGGGGAGGCTCAGAAGAGTCTGGAAAGCTGAAACTTGGAAGCCGGTGGGACACGGGCTCCTCCTCCTAGCCCCTTGACTCAGTCTCTCTCTGCAGCTTGCTTTTCTCTGCAGCTCAGTGGGTGGGTGGGAGTCTCTCTAGTACCTCAGCACCACATCTCCCTGGTATTGGCATCTCCTCCATTGAGGAGACTCGAATAAACTCACTAGTCTCACATCCCTCGGATATTTCTTCTTAGCCAAGTTGGTGTGGCCAGGCATGCAGTCTTTTTTTTTTTTTTTTAAAGATTTTATTTATTTATTTGAGACAGAGAGAATGAGAGACAGAGAGCATGAGAGGGAGGAGGGTCAGAGGGAGAAGCAGGCTTCCCGCCGAGCAGGGAGCCCGATGCGGGACTCGATCCCAGGACTCCAGGATCATGACCTGAGCCGAAGGCAGTTGCTTAACCAACTGAGCCACCCAGGCGCCCTGACCAGGCATGCAGTCTTACATGCAGTCATGGCCGTTGGGGACGCATAGCTGTGCCCTCCAGTCTTGCTTAGGTGCTGTCTCTGTGTGCCTCACATTTATAAGCTGTGCCCCTGCCTGTGCTCCTGCAGTCTTTCATACCTACCACCTCTGAGCTTTCTTTCGGTGACTTACGGTAGGAAAACAGTACTAAGTAGGCCTCTTGGAACTTGACCCACTGTCTGCCACATTCCATTATCTGTCCAGGGCGAGCCTGCCAAGTCCACCCTGCCTACGTGCACCGGACCTGTGCCCACATGTGACTACTGAGCACTTGAAGTGGGGCCAGTCCGAACTGAGATGAGCAGTGTCAAATACACACCTGGTTCTTAACACCTAGGAAAAAAGAATGTAAAATATCTCATTAATAATTGTTCACATCGATCGTATGTTGGAATGGTAATATTTGGATATGCTAGATTAGGTAAAATATCTATTAAAATTAATTTCACCTGTTTCTTTTTACTTTTTGAATGCGGTTATTAGAAAATTTAACATTACCTGTGACTTACATTTCATTTCTGCTGGGCAGTGCTGGGCCGAACTACATTCTCAGGAAAAGCCTGGGCATTCTTACTTACTGCCTATCCCTCCGGAAAGGTCTCTCCAGCTCTCACCTACCCAACTCCTACCCATCCTGCAAAACCCCCCACCAGTGCTGCCCTTTGAAGCTCCATGCTCACAGACAGAAGATAACTTGTCCACCCTCGGAACTGTTGAAATCTTTTTTTTTTTCAAAATACATGTTTGGCACATCTTACCTTTACTGTAATTAATAGTATGTGTGTATTATCTTCTATATTATATTGTAGGTCCTATGGCCATGCTTCATTGGTTTGTCCATCCCAGGTACAGAAACCTAATAAGTGCCAATAATGGGCCGGAAATACTAAGTTTGTGAAAGAAACTCCCTCTTGCTATTCATTGGTTGTTGTGTGCTCCAGAGGCTTTTGTCCTGGTCTGTATTCCAGGTGTCTCCACCACTCCCTTACCCACCCCCTCATACCCCCTGCACATGCACGCTCCCTCACCTCCATTATCATATTCATTCATTCAAATATATAATGGCACTTTACCATGCCAGGTATTGGTGAATACAGGTGAAGGAAGAGATGTGGTCCCTGTCTCCATGGAGTTTACAGTCTAAGGGGGAGAGTGATAACAAAAATGAATAGATTTGTATATGCTTACAGAACCGTGATATGGAGGGTTCAGAAGGCGAACCAGTCAGTGGGAGGGCAGGCTTGACTTAGAGTCCTGGTCGAGTTGAGGCAATGCTGTTTAAGCAGAGCCTGGTAGGCTGAGGAATCAGCTCTGTGCTGAGCAGAAGGAGGAGGGCCCAGGTAGAGGGAAACTTGGAAGACCCCAGGAGGGAAGAGAAGTATTACATGAGGCCAAAGGACATTATCTCTGCAGTTTCCAGCTCTGGATGGGCGAGAGGAATCACTAGTAGGTTAATTTCCTTTCCATATTGTGAGTTTACTCTTTGGAACTTCTGGAGCACCAGAGAGTACACTTGACTCTTAAAATCTCTCCAGATGCTTTTCAACGAAGCATACATATTAATTCCATTTCTTCTCATATTGTTACCCTTAGGTGAAGATAGTGTTACCCTTAGGTACACCCTTAGTATAAAATTCATACTCTTTCTGTATGAAAATCATGGGTATAATCTCATTGTAATGCCCTTTTGATGTACATCAGCAGTTCTCACTTGGGGGTGATTGTGTCCCCCAGGGGACATTTGGCAGTGTAGAGAGATGGTTTGAGTTGTCACAACTGCAGGGGGCTGGTGGTGGCGCTATTGGCATCTAGTGGAGAGAGGTCAGAGATGCTGCCAAATATCTTATAAACAAAAGACAGCCCCCCACAAAAAAAGAATTATCTGGTTCAAAATGTCAATAGTGACAAGGTTGAGCTATCTTGATGTATAGTCAGGGTAAGCATTCTTTTGATAGATGGAAAGCTGTAGCTCTGTGACAGAGACTGCAAGTTGTCCCCTCATATCCAGTGTCTCCTCTACCCTTAGTAGAAGATGCTCAGGGTTTTCCAAGATCACAGTGCACTCAACTAAAGGGCGCTATTTTCCAGTGTCCTATGCAGTTAGGTGTAGCCACGTGACTGAATCCTGGCCACTAAGATGTCAGCTGAAATGCCTTTGGGAAAGTTGCTAAAATGGAGCTGCCTTGGCTTGCAGTGGTGACATGGGGACATTTTGCTCTTGTTTATCTTCCTCCCTGCTACCTAGCATACCGTGGGATAGCAGGAGCTCAGCCATTTGGTGTACCCATGATCCTGAAGATAGGTGTCATGAAGTGACCTTGAGGTGACCTTGAAGAGGGTAGCACACAAAGGCAGAAGCCTTCGTCTCGGCTTCATGGAACCCCGACTCCCTTCCTCCAGACATCTTCCACATGAACAAATGAACCTGTGTATGAAAAATCTCTGTGAGTTTGGGTTACCTGTAACATATAGCTGCCTTTACATCTAGCTGAGCAATCATCACTTAGGAGCCCAGAGGTCCATGGCTCTTTCGACTGGGTCTCGGGGACCTCCTTCTCACCACAGGTATTCTGCACTTCTCTCTTGGTGCTGGTCTCCTTGCATGCCAAGTTGTCAGCCAGCCTCAGAGGCGATTTTCACAATTTTCCAAGTTCTGGGCCAGGCTCTCCATATGGGGAGATTTGCGTGTAGCTCATCTTCCAGGATTGGGCCCCAGGATAATGAATTCCCCACCTTTGGGTGTATGTTACCGTGTGGGCTCAGTACAGTAGCCTCCCTGCCCTGGGGTCGCTCACAGGAGATGTTCAGAAGCTGCGAGCAAGTGGGGGCGGGGGCCTCAGAAATGTGCACGGGGTCGGCACTGTGCTGTCACTTTTTTTTTTTTTAAAGATTTTTTTTTTTTTAATTTATTTGTGAGAGAGAGAGACTGAGAGAGAGCATGAGAGGGGGGAGGGTTGGGAGGGTCAGAGGGAGAAGCAGACTCCCTGCCGAGCAGGGAGCCCAATGCGGGACTCGATCCAGGGACTCCAGGATCATGACCTGAGCCGAAGGCAGTCGCTTAACCAACTGAGCCACTCAGGCGCCCCTGTCACTTTTGAAGCCCGAAGTTCTGCACCCGAGCTCGGATTTGGATGCACGAAGGCATGTTTGCCAAAGGCTGGAGTTTTGATGTGGAGTGGAGAAATCACTGTTACTTTGTGGGGGAGAAAAACACCTTTAATTTCTTTAGGGAAAGATAAGTAATGCAACTTTGCGGTTTCTCACTTCTGATCTTCTGGAGAGCAGATGTTCCTTGAGGAATGGCTGGTCCAGAGGCGACATATTTAAGTTCGCAAACACCACACATTTAGATGTTAGACATTTCAGTGTTGCTAAAGAAAACCAGCAAATTAAACAGCCAACTTTTCCTCTTAGTTTTGTCAAAGAGACTTTTTAAAATTAACTTGGCTGCTGGCAGTGGGATTGGCTCATTTGCCAGTCTCAGGGATGGGCGAGTGAGGTGGATGTGTGGTTGGGGTCCGGAAGAGGAGTGACTGATGGGAGGAAGTGGGGTGGGGGCATCTCGGCACAGGCAGGGGACAGGCAGGGACCCTCCTGCGGACCGAGCATGCTCCTGCTCACCGGTGTCATCACGCTGAAGGGGAAACCAGCCCTTTAGCCATAAGGGCAATTATGTGCTGAGAGATGCACCCTCCAGGACGGGGCGGGGGGGTGGGGGGTGCTGCGCGGCTGGCAGGAGAGGACAGCTTTCCGTAAATGAGTGGAAAGATTTCTTTGGATTAGAATGAATGACGCCCAGGGTTTAAATGGTGTGCTGTGGGCTGGGTAAATGGCTTCTCTTAGCCTCGTGACCCTCTTACTGTGCGTGCATGCTTTCGTTTTTAAAACATGGTGGGGGCTGGAGGTTGGGGGAGGTTGTTGCAGAGAGCAGGGACGGGGAGCCTCAAGCAGCTGTATCCTAGCTGTGGGATGAATACGGTGAAATTCAGCTTTTTATTTTTAGCAGGAGTGGGGAAGCAGGGAGAATCTTCGATGTGGGGTTTGAAGAGCTTCTTTTGGAGGGTGAGGATGGGAAGGTTAGGGACAGTCCCCCCAAAGCACCACCAGCAGCAGGGGCAGGCCTGCCCCACAAATAGCAAAGCACTGCCTCTCTTCTTAAAAACTCCAAACACCAGCATCCTGGTGGAGACACTGAGGCCCCAAGAGTCACAGTGACTTGTGTCTCTCGTCGCCCAGCAATTCCCCGTGAGGAGCGGGACCGGCCCGGGTCCTCTGGCTCCTAGTTTAAGGGTTTTGTCTGTGTGATTGCTTTGGCTTCATAATATCACTTTCTACTCTGGTACTTGGACATGTTCCATAAGTGCCCTGCTATGTGAAGCTCTTTCTTAAAATAGGAAGAGGATAAACTCATTGGAAAGGCTGGAAGGACCTTGTGAAGAGAGCCAGGCATGATTACAAGTCACCCTGGTTCCACTAGTTCAAGCAGACAGATGGTGGATAGAACCAAAGCCAGACAATTTGCACTTACCGAATTAGCGCCCGTCTGTTAGTCTGCAGAAATGGGGAAAAATGGGCATCTCTCTTCTCACCATATAAGGTAAATAACAACCAGTGCTCCTGGAGTGTTGGCCCCACAGGATGCAGAGGCAGTGTTAGTCAGGCTGCTCCCCTGTCAGCCGCTCGTGGGAGGCAGCACAGAGTGCTGGGAAGAACTCAGACCGTGGACTCAGAGAGTCACAGGTTCAAATCCCGTCTCTGGTGGTTAGCACAGCTGATGTTTCCTTGGGCAACTTAACCCCAGAGAGGCTGTTTGCTCACCCATCCAAGAGGGACAATTATTCATCTAACGAAGTCCATACAAGTAAAATGGGCAGAAGGCAGTAGGTCTCCTATTGTCAGAGCTCACTAGTGATGGCTGCCAACGACATTCGACCCCAGCTAGCCTTCACCTGCGTATGGCAATGGCCACAAGAATAGTGGTGGAGGGGACCAAGAGTGTGGCTGGCCTAGAACAAATTCCCACTCACTCCAGGACATCCCCCACGAGCCACGTGTTTGTAGTCAGACTCGTGTAAAGGAAGGTTGGGTGTTTTCTATGGCAGGGCTTATAATCACATGATAGAGTCTCCTGTACTTTGAGGGGTGCCCCTGGCACAGTTTGTCATTCACCCTTTCCCCCACTGACCAGTACTGAGTCCAACTCTGCGCTGTCTCTCTCTCTGTCAAATAAATAAAATCTTAAAAAAAAAAAGGACTGGTTGGTGAGAGGCAAGAGTGGGGACAGGGAGACCTTTTTTCAGGCTATTACGGCCCCCCTGGAAGGGCAATGGCAGAGGGACAGATTTCCGTCCTAGTGAGAAGGATGCCGGGGCAGTCCTCGTGATGAATTGCACATGGGGGCGGAGAACGATTACCTTATTACTTTCTGGGGTAATGAGAATCTTGGGCCAACATTCTCTTACAGCACTTAAGTTCTAATGCTTGCAGTTGGTTTCTCCTTTGCCATTAGGATGAGTGTTCCTTGAGTGCCGGGACTCTTGACTTACTCGTTCCACCTGTACCATTCCTGGTAATACAGAATAGGGACCAAATAACCTTAGAATTAATATTTTGGTAAATGAATGGATGAATATTCATTCTGCCTTGTACTGCATGCCTCGGGGTGGGGGGAGAGCATCTGTGCATCCTGTTACAGCTCCCAGCAGGGGGTCTCATAGATGGCTGTCAAACCCCATAGGAGGATGATGAGGAGGATGATGATAGTGATGGATAGTGATGATGGTGATAATGCAATGCTGCTTACCTTCCCCTTTCCAGAGCACAGTGCCCTGATCAGAACTTCTTGGCTGGAAGAAGTCAGAGGCTCGGGGAAAATTTCCATTACAATGACTGTTGCTCTCACAATGTGTGAGGGGGCCCATTGAGACTCTGCTGTCAAAGGAAGACAAAACAGCAGTCCCCTTAGCCCAGTTACTACACTTCGGAACTATCCATCTCTCCATCTATAAAATTTCCCCTTGATTCCTCATCTGCTCAGTGCAGATTTCTAGCTGCTATTCTGCTGTGCTTGGTGCTGCTGATGGTGAGGTGAGGAGAGTCCCCAGGGGAAGCAGGACGAGATCAAGAATTGGTGGCAGGGTGGGGCAGAGAGGCAGCTTCACCCTAGATGATTTGAACCATCGGGGCAACTTCTCCAGAATTTTAAACTGTGATGTATCTTACCTGCTCAGAGGGCACATCTCCTGTGGGCAGGTGCAGGCCAACCTCTGGGAACTGGAAAGCTTGGGGCACAGGTTTTTTGGTTAAATGAAAATTATCAAAAATTCTTGTTTTGGGGGCACCTGGATGGCATAGTCCGTTAAGTGACCGACTCTTGGTCTCGGCTCAGGTCGTGATCTCAGGACTGTAAGAAAGATTGAGCCCCACACTGGGCTCCATGCTGAGCAGAGTCTGCTTGAGATTCTCTCTCCCTCTGCCCCTCCTGCTCATGCTCTCTCTCTCTCAAATAAATAAATCTTCTACAAAATTCTTGTTTTGGTTGGCCTTGTTAAACTCCTTTTTTCAAAGGCTTCAGTCCGTTTTCCTTCCTTAAGCTCTTTGAACACTGAACAGCATTTACTCTTGATTTTGTGATTCAGAAAGCATTCAGGATCATGATTCAGAATCACCATTCCGAAATGCCAATTTTTATTACACATAACCACAGATGTGGAAGGCTCAGGGGACTGGGTGAATCTCTTTCCGGGACACATTCTTGATTTTATTTGGCGAGCTTCCACATATCAGCTTGTTTCTAGTGATTGGCTTCTTCCAAACATTGAAGACAGATAATTCCAAATATATGAGGGTTCAAGTTGCTTTCTGTTTAGTGGAAGTTTTACCACCTATCAGATGCTCCCTCCTCCCTATTTTTATCAGGTTAGAAGTGACATATGTCCCTGTGACTAAGGGCTGGTGGCATAAACTGCACCCAGCCCGACTGCTAGCTCCCTACGTGAGTTTGAATATACAGTCAGTTCTGCTATAATGCTTGTTTTGGAAACACAAATTTGTTCCAGTGCAATTGATGTCTTTCTGATTTGAGCATATCACAAATTTCACATTTACTTATGCGCCATCTAGCATGCGAGAAACACTAGGTGAGTGCAGAAAACTGCACACGGCTGAACTGAGAAGTGTGAGAAAATATAGAACGTACATGCCTCAGACATCTCCCAGCTCCTGTGGTCCACCCAGTGTGCTGGGAGCCACACCCATCTGCCCCTGTCATTCCCGCTTTCTGCCTACTTCATGTCCCAAATACACAGGCTGTAACCTTTCCAGTGCCCATTTCCACAAGCGAGCAAACATCAGAACTTTTTCAGGGTAAAGTACCATTTTTATTGTAGTATTTATGTATTTCTGGACCATTTTAACATGTAAGATTGGGCTACCATTTTTAATAGATTCTTCTTTTTAAAAAAAAAAAAGTGTCATTGGTGGAGTTTTAGAGCATTGTGCTTCTAACCCCATTACCCCCCATAAGCTCTGTGGCTTTTATTGTGTGATTTTGCGGGGGGCGGAGCAAGATGGCGGAGGAGTAGGAGACCTGGATTTCGTCTCCTCTCAGGAATTCAGCTGGATAGGGATCAAACCATTCTGAACACCTACAAACTCAACAGGAGATCGAAGAAAAGAAGAGCAACAACTCTC
>NC_138380.1:17986819-18002723 GCF_054177405.1 Leptonychotes weddellii
GAGAGAGTTGTTGCTCTTCTTTTCTTCGATCTCCTGTTGAGTTTGTAGGTGTTCAGAATGGTTTGATCCCTATCCAGCTGAATTCCTGAGAGGAGACGAAATCCAGGTCTCCTACTCCTCCGCCATCTTGCTCCGCCCCCCCACATTAGCTATTTTTATTCTGAGTACCTGGGGAGCTTGCCTCTTAAAATCCCCCTTTTATTTATTTATTTATTTATTTATTTATTTATTTATTTATTTTGTTTTTGTTTTGTTTTAATTTTATGTTAGTCATCATACATTACATCATTTGTTTTTGATGTAGTGATCCATGATTCACTGTTTGCCTATAACACCCAGTGCTCCATGCAGAACGTGCCCTCCTTAATACCCATCACCAGGCTAACCCATCCCCCCACCCCCCTCCCCTCTAGAACCCTCAGATTGTTTCTCAGAGTCCCCCCTTTCTTGGTTGGTGCTGAGGCTGGACTGCTCTACACTGCCAGCTAAGAAAGGAAGGGCCATCAAGGGCTGGGATAGGAGGGAAGTCCAGGCCCACGTGGGCCTGGTCCCAGGAAGTGGCTGCAGCCAGGGGCAGTCCGGTGTAAGCAAGTCATGTCTAGGGGACAGGGATGGGAGATGTGCCCATCTGCACGTGGAAATAGAGGTCTGTCATAGTCCCTGCCCTTATACAGAGAAACAGCTTATCAAACGAACAAATTACTGAATAATGATAAGTTTAGGTCAGAATTGTAGAAGGAGATAGGTATAGGGTGGGGCTCCCAGTAGATAAGTATTTCACATAAGGGAGGGGGAGAGCAGGGCAGAATCTGTGGCTTCACTTAATCAGTTCTGTCATTAGATATAATGGTGTAAACTGTTTACTGTGTAATGGTATAAATGGTTTACTGTTTATTGAATAACAACTGTTTACCAGATTACTAAGATTCTTCTGTATTGCACATAACGAGAACCAGCCCAAGCTAACTTTGACAAAAACAAAACAAAACAAAACAAAAAAACTTTATTATGACACACAGGGGTGTGAATTTCATGGAGCCCAGGGGCAGGGGTAATCTAGGGGATTGGAATGTCATATGAATTGTCTCTTTTCTCCTCTTCTCTCTCTCTATTTAAACACTAGCTTCTCCAGCTGCTCCAGCCTGCTTGGCAGAGCAGAGAGTCCCTATCAGTTCCTAAACTCATGGGTATGCAGAGTCCTCTATCCAGAGGGAGACCTATCTCTTTCAGCACATATCCAGTGTCAGATCTTGGGGGAAGGGATTCCTATTGTCCTGCCTTAAGTTAGGGGCCCACCCTGGACCACAGAGAGGTAGTGGTGCCCATATTCTGGGAGCCATCCCTGGGACCATGCAGACTGGAGACACAAGGGGGACTTCTCAGAAGAGGGTGGTGCACAGAGATGGACACAGCTGGGCAGATAATCTAACCCAGAACCCTATAGAACCAAATAGTCTGCTATGCACTTTGGGTGTGTAATCTTTTAAATCCTTACTGCCACCTTGCAAAATATGCATTAACCTTTCCAATATACTGGTGTGGAAACTGAGGCTCAAAGTGATCATGTAATTTGCTCAAAGTCATCATCCACAACCATCTAGTGGATTCAGGGTTTTAATTTAGATCTGTGTGAAACCAAGGCTCACAGTTAAGTGATTTGCTCAAGGCCAGAATTAACTGGTAGCCAAAGATGGACTCATTTGTGTGCTATATCCTAAAAAACACAAAACCACCTCCAAGGAAAATGTATCAACAGACACCAACCTCACAGCTGGGGGTCTAGTGTATTTGGTGCCAGTTGGTGGTCCACCTCCCAAGTTCTAATGTTGGCCCTACCTTCCTAAATGCTGGATGAGCTGGGTCCTGGGGCATGTGGGCCCTCTCCTCTAGCAGAGACTATATTTTCAGCTCGCGGTTCTCTATCCAAGATGTTCACCTGCAAGGCTGAATCTTCTCCTGAAGGTGGTCATAGAATTGGCACAGAATGGGGCTGGGCTCCCCAACTTCTTCCTGCAGCCAGAACTGGTACCAGAATCCTCTTAGGGGAGGTCAGTGAAGCTTCTGCTTAGAGAACAGACACAGTCACTGTCTGGATTATCTGCAATGCAGGGCTGCAGAGTAGCTGAGCTGAAGTGCTTTACCAGGGAATCATTCCCAACAAGGGATTCTCGTGACCTTATAAACCAAGAGACTGAAACAGCGTGGCTTCTCTCTTCCCAGGGTCGGATTAATTCCACCTAACTCTCTGCAGTTCATTTGATTTTTTTTTTCCAAGCAAAAGAATACAGATCCCAGGGGTCTGTGCTGTTTGAGACATTTAAACTACCAATCCCATTAGTGTGGGAGCTACTTGAAAGAACATCGAAACCAGCAAACTATGTGAAGAATAAAAACATGGTGTAGAAAGGAATGAAAATATAATTAATACATTCATTTCAAGGCTAAGAGCTCTTTTCTGGGTGCTTGTGGGATTTCTTTTATCTTTTATTGATTATTTATAAGTGATCGTTGATGGGAATATGCCTTGGGAATTTTTGGTTATGGTAGGGTGGTAAGGGAGAGATTCTCTTGCTCCATGTTTCTTCTGGTTCATAGAATTCTTTTTGTTTTGTTTTGTTTTTTAGAAAGAGAGAGTGAGCAGGAGCAGGGTGGGGAGGGAGAGAGAGAATCTTAAGCAGGCTCCATGCCCAGCGCAGAGTCCAACATGTGGCTCGATCTCACGACCCTGAGATCATGACTTGGGCTGAAATCAAGAGTTGGATGCTTAAGTGACTGAGACACCCAGGCACCCCTGGTTCATGGAATTCTATCAGCACTTCCTGAAAGGATCAGAAAGAAGCTTCTTTCTACCTCTCACTGGCTCCTTCAAGGGGGGGTAGTTTCCACTGACAGGTGAGATGGTGAGAGTCTGACATTCTTTGTCCATGTCCCCATGGGGCAAGATCTGCATCAGAGACTGATTTTAATGTCTTGGCTAAGATGGGAGACAGGTCGTCGTTCATGGCAACCATGCTGGTGGCTGCTATTTGTCTGATCTGTAGACCCAAACCTCCCCTGTGTGTGAGCACCAGGGTTGGGACTTGGGAAGAAAGAGTTGGAAGCTTGTTTTGGCCTTGGGTCTAAACTGTGTCCTCTGCTCTTACCAGTGAAAAAAAACTCTCAATATTTTTATTCCTGTTTAACTTTATATCTCAGCTGATTTTGTTATCAGAGGGGAGAGGGCTATGATCAATGGTCCATTTTCATTGAATGTCACAACCAGTAGCCATATTAGTGACCCTGACAGCAAGTACCTTTTTTTAAATAAGGAGTGCTAAATTGTGCTTAGAACAATCATCTAGGGAAGGGTTAGCTATCTGGAAAATGGCTGGAGCAAAGAGTAAGGAGGTTGGAATTGGATGAACCTGGGTTTGAATCCTCATTCCTCCACTTATTAGCAGTTGACCCTGAAAGGTTATTTTAAGTCCCTGACCCTTACGTCTCATAGCTTCAAAGGGGGCATAATAAAACCCTTTCAAAGTGTCACTGCGATGATTAGTGATAACAGCCAGCAAGTAGTTATTGAGAGCTTACTACGTGACAGGCACTGTTCTAAACACCTAGATCATATCAACCTTATGAGGTAAGAACTATTTTACCACTTTTTTTACATGAATCTCAGAGAAATTAGTAACTCACCCAAGAGCTTAACCTTTGCATTACACTGCCTTCCAACTGAACAAGAGATTCAATAATAAATGTATGGGAAAGTGCCTAACTCAGTGTGTGGCACATGGAGAGCACCCAGGAAATATCATTTTCTTTCTTTTCCTCTCTACTGGTGAGATGTCTAGGTCAGAGGCTGCTCACTTTTAGGACCCCAAAGCCATTCTTACTCCTTTGAACTCCCCTCTTCTGGACCAATCCCCAAAAGCAGACTTTAGCTGGGATTTTAGATTCTTTGCATTACATATCCAGGTCCTGGTATCCAGGAGATATAAACCCTTGTTTGGACCTAGAATTGCCTATTCCTTTCTTGTAGGGTTCTGGGGTCAATCCAGAGCTGATGTTGATGGTGGCCATTGAGAACGATGCCACTTAAGAAAAAATACTCCTAGAAGACTTGAGTAACAACAAGGAGATCATAAGGACATAAAAAAGCTGATGGTGAGACAGAAGCAACATGGTCATTTGATTTTATAGATTATAGAGCATGTAGGTATCATCCACGAAGCTTGCTCTGAAGTGTGCAAAGCCATGCTGAGTGTGGACCCCAAACTAAAATTCAGGTAGAAACGGGTAGAGCAATACTTTGATAGTCAAGGTCATCAGCTCTGTAGACTGGACAAAGCTTTCATATTTTCATAATTGTGTTTGACCTTCTTGAAAAGAACTGGGAACCCGATTACCTAGTTAGCCAGAGTCAAGTCTGAGAAAAATCGTATCAGAGTCTGAAAAATGGAGGTTTACCTGGAATATGCCCAGGCAGTCACTAGAGCTGCATATATTTGGGAGTTCACATGAGAAATCTTTTATTTTTCTGTGTTAAGAACCTTTGGGAGCAGCCCTTTTCTAAAGAGGTAAATTTGGCCAGTAAGTTAAAATCTGAGTAGGAATGAGAGATGAGTCTTAGTCTCATTGGCGTCCTCATTTCTTTTCCCATGTGTGACATGAGCATTTTAACATCACCTTATTTCTTAGGTCTTTGTTGTGTGAGGAAAAGGATCAGCATGTGCCCAGTGTATCAGTTACTAATCTAATTGTATTATCATCGGTTAATATGTTCAGCTGCATGTGACAGATACTCCCTCCACCCCAAGAAAAGACCCCAGACAGTATCTTGAGCAAGATAAGAATTTGCTATCTTGTAAAGAAGTCCAAAAGCATTCATCTGGGGCTGCCATGGAGGCTTCCTGGTGCAAGAGACCCAGACATTTTATCTCATTCCTTTGTCATGTGGGCTTCCATTCCCAAGGTGATTTCCTGATCCATTATAACTATTGGAACTCCAACCATTGTATCCACATTCCAGAAGGCAAGATGAAGAAAGGGGAAAAAGAAAGGCACATCTCCTCTCTTGAAGTACACTTTCTCAGGTTGAACCCTGAGTAATCGAAGATTACTAATATTACTAATGGTTTCTACAACCCTATCAGAAATGTCTTCTTTTTTTTTTTTTTAAATCAGAAGTCTCAAGTAGATGAATTCTGGAGCTTCCTTTAGGAAGGAGTATACTTCTTTATATTAACTATTCCCTCAGCAAATATTCTCTCAGTATTTACTGAGGCCTCTTCTTTGGTAGGTGGTAGAGTAAGTGCTTTGAGGACTATGAAGATGGACAAGACATATTATCTGATCTCAAGGTGTTTACAATCTATTCATTTATTCAATATACGTTTGATAAAAAGCTTCTGTGTACTAAGTATATGCTCAGCTCTGGAGATAGAAGGTAAAAAAAAAAAAAGTATGGAGTTAACCCAAAGAAAGAACAGATGAAATAATAAATATAATAGAAAAAATTAAAAAAAAATTGAGAACAGGGGTGCCTGGGTGGCTCAGTCGTTAAGCGTCTGCCTTCAGTTCAGGTCATGATCCTAGTGTCCTGGGATGGAGCCCCGCATCGGGCTCTCTGCTCAGCAGAAGGCCTGCTTCTCCCTCTCCCACTCCTCCTGCTTGTGTTCCCTCTCTTGCTGTGTCTCTCTCTGTCAAATAAATAAATAAAATCTTTAAAAAAAAATTGAGAACAAAAAACATGATAGAAAAGATTAACAAAGCCAAAAGCTGATTCTTTGATATCATTAGTAAAATAGACCTCTGAAAAGACTGATCAAGACAAAAGAGAGGGGCGCCTGGGTGGCTCAGTTGGTTAAGCGACTGCCTTCAGCTCAGGTCATGATCCTGGAGTCCCGGGATCAAGTCCCGCATCGGGCTCCCTGCTCAGCGGGGGGGTCTGCTTCTCCCTCTGCCCTCTTCCCTCTGGTGCTCTCTGTCTCTCATTCTCTCTCTCTCAAATAAATAAATAAAATCTTTAAAAAAAAAAAGACAAAAGAGAGAAGATACAAATAAATAAAAGTGGAATGAAAGAAGAAATAATTATAGACAAAGGAGAGATTAGAATAATAAGCATACTATGAATAGTACTAGATGTAACAATAGATATAATGGATACAATTTGAGGAAATATAAATTAATAAGAAAAAAATTTGAGAATGGAATTAGACCAGTAAGTATTAAAGAAATTGGAGTGGTAACCAAAGACCCCTTCCCCCCCCAAATCAAGACTCAGTTTGAAGGTTTCATTCTACTAATTTATAAGAAACAGCGTGTTTCTATTTATGTATACATACAATTTTAGAAATATATATATATAATTCTAGAAATATATAAGATTCTAGATATATATAATTCTGTATATATATATGAAATTCTAGAAAACATCATGAAGCATATGACATTGTATATTTATGGAAATAAAAATTCCATATGCATAAAGATATATACACTTCATAAGAATGCTTGTAAACAAAAGAACCTCATTCACTTCATTAGAATGGTAGCCAATGATCAAGGTAACAAGATGGGAATGGGAATAAAGGGAATAAATAAATACAAGAATGAATGAATGAATGAATGGGGAGAGACCATGCAGGAATGAATGGCGTATTGTTGATTTAATTCTCTGACCTATGGTCTAGTAGAGTAGAAGAGTGGTAATCAAATTGCGGTCATCAGGACTTACAATGCAGTAGAAGGAGATAGACTAATTTAAAAGGTGGAATAAAGTGATTTAGATATTTTGGAATAATCCTGGTCATGGTAGAGTGGGGACACAGATCATGGTGTAGTGACTTCTATCTGGATGGGGGCTGGGAGCTGAGCTTGCAGAGACAACACGCTAGTGGAAGAGACTGATGTGGCATAAAGAATGTAATTCAAAGAAGGATAGAGAGAAAAATTAAAAGTGAATATTAAAAATAAATGCAACGGGAATGCAAAGACAAAGGGTGATAATCCAGTCTAGGGAGTAGAAGATAACTGAGCTGAGCCCACAGAAACTGGGCAAATGACCCAGAAAACAAGCCAGCCTGGGGCCACATCTAGGTCCTGGGGTGTATGCTGATGTTGGCTTCAGGCTACCCACAGAGCCCACATTCAAGCTCCATACAATTGTGCACCACCCATAGTGTGACCTGAGACCCAATCAGATGACTAGTAATAAAACATAAACTTTTATTCTGTTTCCTCAACTAGGAGGTGAATCCCTTTAAACCATTTCCCAGTGCTGGTTGTTTTTATTGTTGTTATTGCTTTCCACGACCATGGCATTTAGATTCTGACTCCAAATTTGCAGATGTAATGAGATGATTTATCGTGGAAAATTATTGCATGATCATCAAAATGTAATGAAAAGTTGTCACAGCCTTTCTTCTTAATGGTGTTTCTCGCTGACCTCCTTCCCCCTACCCTGAAAATGAGCTCTAGGAGTCTAGCATGGAGCCAACCCGGGGATCTGACACTGTTTAATTCACTCAGGCAGTCAACCATAAACACATTTTTCAGAAGTAAAGACAACTTCTGTAACTTTTTAATTAAAGCATAAAAGCCCATAATTAAAGAGACATAAATCACCAAGACACCTTTACATCTTTGGAATCTTCTGTGGCATTGCATGCGTGTTTCCAGCTGTGTTCCCTCAGACCCCAGAGGCAACCTGGTCCAGAGAGGGAGGGGCAGAACAGCCTTCCAGCCATCCCAGAGCAGCGGCTCAGCAGGACCTCAAACAGGAGCATTTAGTCCTGTCTCTCCCTTAACTAAGTCCACCCTCAGTTTTGATCAGTCAAGATGGCGGCTGCCTCCCGGGGATAGAGGGACAAATCAAACAACACCATGAAGAAACAATCAGATAGTTTGAGAATATAAAACATTCCATGAAACCATCAGCCTGGGTTCCTCAAAAGGTCGGCATCATGGCAGAAAGGAGATGGAGGACTAGCGTGGAGTAAAGGAGTCCAAACAGACACCACAACCAAAGCAGCCTGTACGGTGGCTGCATCCTGGCTAGAAATAAACACCCAGGGCGCCTGGGTGGCCCAGTCTATAAAGCGTCTGCCTCTGGCTCAGGTCATGATCTCAGGGTCCTGGGATCGAGCCCCGCATCGGGCTCCCTGCTCAGCAAGGAGTCTGCTTCACCCTCTCCTCCCCACTTGTGCTCTCTCTCTCTCAAATAAATAAAAATCTTAAAAAAAATATAAACACCTAAACTATGAAATACATTCCTTGAGATGATGGAAAAAATTGAATGTAGACTTGATATTAGATAACATTATGGAGTTACTCATTTTAGTATGTGCGATAATGGTCCTGCAGTTAAGTAAAACAATGTTTTATTCTCAAGAGAGGTATGATGAAGTATCTAGAAGTGAAATTTCATGATGTCTACAAATGTATCAGAATGACAACTATGGGGCATAGGTGGAGGGTATCCATGGGTTCATCTGAGTACTTTTTATACTGTTTATGTAGGTATGAAACAATTTTATACCAAACTTGGGAGAAAGAATGGCAGCCTCTTTTACTTTGTCTCTTGGAGACCTCCCTCCCCATATGAGTCACAAATCTGATGCTGGAGCAGAATCAGGTTGGGCAACTATAGGTGGATAAGTTTTCCCCTCTGCTGTCCAGATGTTGTGAATGTACCCCTTTGCAGTTTTTAAAATAACATGGGCTTTGGGAAGGAGGTAGCTTTAGGAGATAGCTCATAGGATCTTTTGATGGGCTGGATCCACTGGGGAACTCAGTAAGACCTTGCCTTAACGAATTACATATGCAATGGCATTCTTCCCAATTAAGTTTACATTCAGAGGTTAGAACTTTAACATGAATTTTGGAGGGATACATTTCAACCCATTGCAGTGAGCTAGAGGGAAACAGGCTGGCCTCAGCTCAATAGACTCGCCTGGTATGGGTACCCACACCTAGGACTGGGTCTCCTGAGTCATCCTCAAGAGCTCTTTTCATTTTGTTGCAAGCCATCTCCTATCTGATTCTCAGACTATACAAGGGATCCCAAGCATGTTTTTCTTAGCCCTACTGTATGAACCATTTGCTACTTTTGGGGTACCCATCGTTCAACCTCTTTTTTTTTAGCACCTGATCTTCTTTGTGGGAAGTCTCCCATTGTTTGGCACGTCCTGGGCAGATAGTACTTGTTTCCCACTCTCAGAACTGAAAGGGCAGACCCTCCTCCTCCTATCTCCAGTGAGCCAGAGGGGACGCATCCTTAGACTCAGTCTGTCAGACCCATTCTCCTGGGCCTTGTCCCTGGAATGAGCGATGCCATGATATTCAACCACAGCAGCATGCAGACTAACCTCTTCCTGTGGGGTGGCCTTTATTGGGCCTCCTCCTTGGTCACCCTCCACAACTCCCTGGCTTCCCATTCCTGTGAGTCCCTGGTGTTCTTCTAGGAAGTTCCATTTTTAAGAGAGGCAGAATCCATTTCTGTTATGTACAGAAAGAACACCAAGTGTCACCGGTTACCTGGAGAGGTGTCCCCAAGTTCACCTTAATTTTAGAACGAACCGAAATACATCATGATGCCCAAAAGATGACAGGCCACCATTATGCGGATGTGGTTCTGGACCCAGGTCTGAGCTAGGACCTCCGACTTGTGCTCTGCGAGCCTCACCAACCCAACCTGGATGGAGCTGGGCTGAGCAGGGCGAGGAGGTGACCGCCAGCCAGCCGCCTCAGGCTCATCTATATTCCGTGACAGCCCATGTTCCATGTCGGTTGTGTGGTAAACAGCTGCTCCAGTGGCAGATCACAGGGCCCAACGGTTTTATCTTGTTAAAATCGAGCCTAAACAAAACCGATAAGCGCTCTCTCATCTTCCCGAATTAATCCCCGTACAGTTTATCTTCTGAGAGGTTGGCCATAGTGTCATGGGTGGCTCTGTAAACATCTTTTGGGTGGGTTGCTCTTTCTAATTTAATCTGCCTTCAGATGGGACCTCCCCTAATCCAAATAATTTGGAATAATAGCAACATCGAAGCGAGTGAAGTAATATATGTGGTAAACCAAGGCCTCAGGTTTTTGTGTTTTTTTTCTTTTTTTTCCTGAAAGGGGGGAAAAAAAGAAAAGGACATGTATGGGGGTATTTTTGATTAAATGCCTTAGCCTTGCTTTGGTATTTATCTTCCTGTGGCAGCCCCTGATCCAGTCACAATGTATAATTCCATTAGCATTATCTCTCAATCCACTGGAGGGGGCTTCAGCCCGGACAAGAGCTGTAGAACAGGCTGCACTGTTCAGGAGACTTATTTCTTATTTCTTCAGCAAGTTTATTCCTTTATCGGCAGCTCATTTAAAGGGAGCTAAAGGGGAGCCGGTCAAATCATTAAGTGAGCATTTAATGTGGGTTTTTAAAGGCAAACCCAGAAGCTTTTTTTGTGGGGGGGGAGGGGAGGGAAAGGTTAAATTAAATAAGTGAACGAAGCCTGCCCAGGCTGGCAGAACTGTTCGCAAAGGATAATATTTAAAAGGCCTCGTATTTGTAAAGGAGGTCTTATCTTTGTGCTTTCAATGAGAAAAGTGATTCTGATGGGGTGTCAGGACTCCTGGGTGTATTCTAGCTGAGCCACTGAGTGACCTTGTGACTCTGTTTCCCTTCCTGCACCCCACTCCCGGCTTTGTCTCTTGCCCACCACAGAGGGAAAGCTGGCGGGAAGAAAGAGAGGATCTTCTTCCTAAAGCACCTTGAGTGCCTGCAGAGAAAGATGAGGGCAGATGGGAAGGAGACGTGGCAACTTCGCGTTTGTCCATGCTAATGGCTGGCAGGGTTTACAGGGAGAAATGAATTGCACGGGAACTCCCCAGGCCTCATTTGTGTTTTAACCGCCCTCTCCCAGAGGGGCCTTTCACTTCATGGGCTGCCACGTCCCCTCCCTGGCTTTGCTTTCCCTCCTCCCCTTGTTCACCCCTTCATGGAAGTGCCCACCAGCCCCAAACATTCAAAAGACAGACAGCAGGTGGAAAGAGAAGAGGATGCCAGGGATTCAGAGAGCTACGTAATAATGTAATAAGGACTCCTGGGAGCTGCTTGAGCGGCACGGTGCTTGTAATCCTGTTTCCTGGGAGAGGGATTTGAGGTGCCAAGAAAGCACATGGTGTGTGTGGCATTTTGAGAGTGGAGTTGGGAGGCCCTGGGACAGATGTCTGCCCTTGCCATTAAAAATGGCAATCCTAAAACATCTGAAAGGCAGCACGGGAACGAGCCTTTTTTGAGGGCTCAATGTACATCCAAACCTATGCTAAGTGCTTTGTATGCATTCTATTCTTCGAAAAATATTTCCAAGCTGTTTTTTTTTCTTAAAAATTGTAAATTTTTGAGCAATACTGATATATGTACATTTATTTATTCATAAGTTATATATTTTTGCTATTATAATGTATTATGTATAATATATGAACAACTGTATATATTTTAAAAGAACAAGAAAAAGAAATAGAAGTTATGATACTTTTCCCTTGAATCTCCGTAGAGTCTTAGGGATACCCTAGGTACTCACAACCCACTCTGACAATTTCTGCTCCTCACAGCTATGGTTGAGAGATTGTTTTAGTAGCTGAGCTTGTTTAGTATTTGCTCAGAGCTGGGATCGTAACTCATATCTTCTGACTCTAGATCCAAAGTCTTTCCATTACACCGCATCCCTTCCTTCTCTCCTCCTATCCTCTTGTGGGCTCAGATGAACAGCCCTGCATTCCAAGGGCCCACTATTCCCTCCTTTTTCTGTTCCAAATCTCTCCATGTTGATCCAATCTGCAGTGGATGACTCTTTGAATCTTGATCAGTCCAAATCAGTGCCAGTGATCCCATTCCTCTTTGCTAGACACTCATTTTCCCAGCTTCCCTTGCAGCTTGGAGTGCCCATGTGACCCAGTTCTAGTCAATCAGACATGCGCGAGTGTTCTGAGCGATTTCACCTGCTGTTAGAAGGGAGAGCCACTCTAGAAGAGCCCCCAGCACTTCTCATGGGTCTTAAATATGATTATGTGAGGGGATGCTTGGAGCTGATTTTTGCCATGAGGGAATGAGTCTCGGGGCAAAAAGCCAACTTGCTAAAGATGAGACACCCACAAAGCAAAAAGAGACTGGCTCCTTGGTAACCTCACTGAGTCCCTGCACTGGACCAGGAACCACTTACCCCTAGGCTGCTCCTGTGAGATATTAAATGTCTTCACTGCTTAAATAGCTAGATGGATATTTTGTTACTTGCAGACACAGTCTCCTCCATTCTACAATTCTGATCAGTATCTTCCATCCTCAATTCATCAATTTGTCAGTTTCTTTCTGCTCTTCAATTCACATGTTAACTTTTTTGGGAACCAGGCTTGATTCATATAGTATAAGAAGTCACATGACCCAAACCTCTTTTTAAACTATGTGCTATTTTCCTGACTCTTTACTGTTTTATCTTTTCCAGTTGTATTACTATGTGTGTGTTAGTATGTTTATAATGGCATGTTCTTTATCTTTCTCTTGGACAATTCTGCCCACATCCACCCTTTCATGGTTCCCAAAGCTTGTCTTCTTTGGAAGCAAGTTTTATTCTTTTGCTATGACCCACTTCAGGGCCCTTGTACTGGCTGCTTCTTCTGCCCACATCTTCACCTAGCTGGTTGCTTTTTGTCCTTCAAGCCTCAGTTCAGATGTTACCACCTTGGAGAAGTCTTTCCTAACCTGTGTACCTTCACCCCCTGCAGTACTATGTTCTAATTTTCTTCATAAAACTAACCACTACCTGAAATTATCTTGTTCATTCATTCAAATTGTTCCTTCTTGTCTCCGTCCACAGTGCACAAGAATAGAGAGCCAGTCTGTCTTGAGCTCCATTGTATCCCCAGCACCTAGAAGTTGGCACCTAGTAGGAGATCAGAATATATTCATATAACAAATGAATAAAAGAAAGAATGAATTGTAAGCTCCTTGGTATCTATTAGATTGGATGCTGCTTAACTCATGAATCACTGAATAAAGCCAATAAGATCTTTAAAGTTAAAAAAAAGAAAAAGGAAAGAATGAATGGTACCTGCTCATCTGAGTCCTTGGTTTTGTCCCCCAGAGGGATATTTCAGTATTTATGAAATAGGGGTGCTTAAAAATAAAGCAATCAGCAACTCTATACGTATAAAGTGCTCTATAAATATTGTACCATCATGAACTTTCCATAATTTAAAATCCTAACTTAGAAGAACATATATTAGTGTTGTTATTATTTCTCATTTAGATGAGCCTTCTTTTAAAAATATTGTAACAGCAGAGATACTTTTATTTAAAAAAAAAGAAATAGTTGTAATTTGAATATGATGTTATGATCAGAATCAAGGATAATTGCTTTCTGAATTGAATGACACTCTCTCCCTTCCAATCTCACACTACGTGGTGAAGACTTTTATCTTAGCGTTGATAACATATTAGTGCACTTCTTTGTTGACTGTGTTGTTCTCCATTCACCTGAAAACCCCTAAGGGTAGGGACTGTGCCTGAAACAGCTTTGATCCGTAGCCCAGTGACATATGGTAGGCATAAATGTTTTTTGAATGGATAATTTTAAACATGATATGAGTTACACAAAGTATCCCCTTGGCATATTTCACTCTCCAATTACAGTGAAATTAAAAAAAAAAAGAAACCTTTATAGTTCCACAAAAATCTGTAATATCTGTTTTGATCTTTGGGAGATATCTTCATCATTATTATGATTATCATTTCACTCTTCCTTTCTTAAGATGTATTCTCTCTTTATGTAGTATTTATGCCTGAATAAGCATGAAGAATCAGGAAGGGATGACCATACCTGAAAGGTGTTGATGAAAATACTGGAGGGAAAGAGATGGGATGCTTCCATTTTATTTGCAGAAGGAAATGATGAGGCTATCAATAATACTGATCACAATATGGGAGTAAGGAATCACTCCCTTAATTAGGAATGGCAAAGGGACATTTAGGCTGGAAATTTGGGATTCTTGCAGAAGGAGCAAACACATATTCCTTCACAGAGAGGTGCATATGATGGTGGAATAATTTCCCCCAGGAGAGAGAGAAGAATGCCATTATTCAGGTCATTTCAGACAAACAAAGGGATGAAAGAGCAGTCATTATTTATAGTTTGTCCAGTGTCCACAGTGTAGGTAGATGTAGGACGAAAAGCCTGTCTAGCGCCCAGGTTTACATTCTATGGGACGAGATGACACGAGTTGACATCGAGCCTGTTACCTGTGATCTTTCTGAGACACTGGGACCCCTGGCCTGGTTTTTAGGCCCTTAGGGGCTGTGGGGAGCTTCTGAGGCTAAATCGGTAGGGATAGAGGGATGGAAAGAACCCCCCTCGACGTAGGGAGAGGATGCCTAGTAGGAAGAAGGACAAAAGCGATCCGAGCACACAAAAGTAAAGACTGAGGACCCAGGGGAAGATGTGAAACCCAAAGGGAAACAGTGAAAATCCAGAAGGCTGAATTATATGAAGCTTCACTGGACAAATGATAAGGTTCCATATATGCCTGCGCTGGGCAAGAGAGAGTATATCTGGTGAAGGAGGTGTACAGGACAGAGCAAGGAAGAGGCAGAGCTTAATGTAGTTCTGTGTCTCCTCATTCTTTTCATCCCACTCTTTGACTTGACTATATTTCTGACTTCATCCTTGACTTACTTCCCTGCTGTTGGTCTTGAGTGGGACATTATCTTCCCTAGATATTTCTCCAAATGCATTACAGTTCAATCCAGTAACTATTTACTGGGTCAACACAAAGCCCATGGTGTGGAGGATTCAGCAACAAGCACAAACCTCAGACCCTCGAAGACATCAGAGGTCTTTTCATCCAAACTCCAGTCTTCACCTAAGTATTAGCACCTTGTTCTCCAAGTGATGGAGAACTCACTACCACCCAAGGAAATCTATTCTGTCTTTCAAGATATCCATTAGGAAGATATTCTTTATATTGGGCCAAAATATCTCTGCATAAGATACATTCCATTCATCGATCCTACCTCAATATCTTGAAGTTATATAGAGCTAACACAGCAACTCTTCCTTTTAACAGCCCTTCAAATATTTGAAGCTGTCATATGCCCTTGAGTCTTACTTTCCTGAAGCTGAACATCACTGATTCCTTTGAATGTTCCAAATATAACAGGGTTTTAAGTTCCTTTTGGGCTTGGCCACCCTTTCTTGAATGTGGTCAAATTTTTCTTAAAGTGCAGGGCCTGGAACTATATACAATAATCTGGGTATAGTTTAGCTATCTCAAAGTAGAGCAGGACTATCACTGCATGTTCTTTGGGACTCTGTCCTTTATTCATAGAGCTTCTAAGTTCATTGGCTTTGGCAGCATCTCACCATTGATTCACATTGGTAACCTATTGTCAACTTTAGCTCCGACTTGAAAAAAAATGTGGTCACATTTCCTCAATCCTGTATTTACAAAGTTCTTTCTATGCTTATCTATAGGACCTTGGTTGTATCCATGTTACACTTCATTTTGTTGAAATTTCTCCATAATTTTAGCACACAAAGTTACTTTTGAATACAGACAGTATATTCTATGCTGCTGAGCTTTGATCATACACTTGTCGCCTGAATAAAACAGGTTCTTCTTGATTCTGCATTAAGAACCATGGCACCAAATAAATGCAAAATATCCCAAATAAAGGCAAAATCAACGCTTTCAAACCATGGAAAAATCACAAAGTTCTATACTGATGGTCTTTTGAGGAGGCATCAAAAGAAAGAATTACATCATATACTCTGAAAGACTTTCTAAAACCCCCTCTTTTTGTGACTGATGCTCATGTGCCTCAGGAGTCCCCATCATCATAGCCTTCCTCCTAACCAGCAGCTCTCATCTTCACCAACCACCCCTG
>NC_138380.1:18002823-18063476 GCF_054177405.1 Leptonychotes weddellii
CAATATTAAGCAAAAGTTTCTTTCTCCTTTAGAAAGGAGGAGGATTATAAATACATACTTATATTTAATATTTTTCTTTTATTGCAGTCATGGACACATTTGATGACCGTGTCTCCTGTGTCCCTATCCAAGTTATTAGTAAATCCGTTGAACAGGATTAGTTGGAGAACAGAGCTCTGATACCAATCCTGAGAAATCCTTCCTGCAGGTTATCTTGATGAACTAATGAACATCTTCAGGGGTTAACCATTCGGTCAGTTAATCCATTCAGCACACATTGTCCCATGATCTAAGGATTTTATTAAAGAGTCTATCAAGCACCTTGACACAATTTAGTTACTCTCTCTTGTGTTTGATCTAAAAAATCTCAGCACCTCACTGAGTTAGGGAGCAAGAACAGCCTGAGAGGGTTTGTTCTTTGAGATCCCAAACTTATTCCTAGTGATCACTGTATCACTCTCTAAATAATCACACGTCTACCTTTTACTGAACCAGTGGTCAACATCTGGGCCAAGCTCATTTGTTTATATTTTTCAGAACTTACCTTATTTTCATCTTTCACAAAACTGGAATGGCATTTGCCTGTTTAATCCTTCTTTACCTCTCACTATATAGTTCCTGATAAGATTAATAACTCACTATGGAGCATTCCTGTTAATATCTAAATCCCAGCATCATCGTAATTTTAGCCTGTACCTCATCTGGGTGTTAGTTTTCATGAGTTTACTGATCCCAGAGTAGAAGAATATTGCCTTTGACTTGATCAAAAGTTAGTTGCTTTATCCCAGAAAGGATGTTCTGGATCATTCCTGGAATCTCTCTCTGATCAATTAGGGCCAAAGAAATCCTCAGGCCAAGAAGGACACTGGCTGATCTCTAGGAGATGAGAGAGAAGGACGCATCTGGGATGTGTACCCCGTCGTGCCTGGCAGACAGGCTGCTGTGTGACCTTCATGGCAGCCCCCCAAAGAGGAGCAAGATGGAGCAGATAGTTGGAAACTGGAACAAAGGCAAGCTTGACTATGATACAGATGGGATGGAGGAGTGGTTGGCTGGATTCAGGAAGAGAGAGAGTAGAGGACTAGAGGCATGATGAAGATGCTTTTAGCAGCAGTATTTTTTGTTCCTTTTTAACTAGCTTTTTAAAAAAGTGGAGAACGTAGTACTTGCACATGGTAAAATGTCAGAAAGAACAAAGGATGTACAGTAAAACAATAAAATATATATCACTCTGGCTCCCACTCTGAGGTTTCCGCTGGTAACTTCCAAAATGTTCTATATATATATATAAGCCTATATAGATATGTACATACTATTCAGTATGTTAAAAATATGCAAATATGTATACAAATACTCTGCTCTCTCCTTTTTTTTTTTCAGAGCCTAGATTACATAGATTTACTTCATTTGTTTAAGATCTACACAGTGTTCTATTACATGGGTGTACCATAATTTTAACAGTAGTGCTTGGAGGGAATGAAAATAGAATTGTTGCCAAACACAGGGTATTAATCTTAAATTTGAAGCAGAGGCAGTAAACGACAGGTGTTAACAGGCTTACGCTTCAGATACCTATATAACCTGAGAAATGTCACTTCAATGTCCCTTGCCTCAGTTTGCCTACCAGGAAAGGGAAATCACTTCCCTTCTTGATTCTAGTGTCAAAAAATATGAGTCAAATCTCCTTAAACACAGGATTTAGGAAAAACTAGAAAGGGTATGTATTAAATTTTTCTTATCATCTAGAGGTGGGATGGGGGCAGAAGGCAACCCTCACTCTGGCTACAGCTACGCTAAATTGAGCTGCCGTTGGTGGTGTGTTTGCTGGGTGACTGGGAACAGTCAGCTGAGTAACTAGGCAGGCCTCATCTGGGCTGACCCACCTTATCTTGGCCTGTCACTGGCCCTGCCCAGGGGGGTACTGGGAAGTGTTTAACCACTGGGTCCCCACAAAAATAAGAGCCCTGGTGTGTAGTGTTGAGTCCTATGGTGTCAATATTTCCCCCATGGCTGATTTCTGGCTATCAGTATGCTGTCCCAGAATGCAGAGTTGGGGAGAGGGGCACACAGTTGGCTCTCCCCAGTTCATAAGCTACTGCATACCACTGTGGCCTTGGGGCTCAGAGGGGACCTCCCAAGTGACACCCAACATTTGTAAAGCCTGCAGTCAACAGGGGTGCCCTGGGAGGAAGCCCTTTAAAAACAGAGGAAGGAGAATGGGGCCAGAGGGAGACATGGGGTCAGGTTCCAGAGTCCTAGAGAGAGATGTTTAAGAGGAAAGAGGTCACCCTGGGCCCATGCACCATCTCTGGAAACTCCCTGAGACTGTCTGTGGGTCTCTTGCTACTCTGACTTAGCATAGGAACCTCTGCTGTTCTTATTCTTCTCCGTTGCTTCTTTCCTCTCTCCCTTTCTTCCTGCCCCTTGTGCATGCCTTGGCCTTGCTGACAACCCTTTGGCACTGCTTGGTTCTCCAGAAGCCACTAACGGTTGAGGAGACCCCTGAAGCCCAAGAGAAGGTGACGGGACAGAGTCTTCACGGGACACTCTGTGGAGGGAAATTGCACTGTGAGCTTCCAGCCACTTCTGGTTTCCAGCTTCTTCTTGCTGTGACGCAGAAGAGTCCCTGGACTTCCCTCCTGCCCTGCAGTGTGGTAAGGGTCACGGTCAAGGGTAGGGAGCTCTTTCAGCACCATAGGGGCTGGTGCTCACACTGGAGTCCACACAATCTGACCTCCAAGAGGCTCTTGTGAAGGCAGATGCCAGACAGCTTGTTAAAAAGAACAGGGTCCCCTGCCACTTTGCCCTTCCGTGTTGTGTGTCTCTGAGGCTGACCCTCTAGAGCTGACTACACCCAACTTCAGGTAAGTGCTAGACTGGAGCATTCTGTTTCCAGTGCCCTGGCTGGGTTTTCTCATTTTCACTTAACGCATTGAGATACGCTAAGAGGCTTGATGCAGGAGCCCTGAAGGGACTTCCTAGCAGGGTACTTACTGGTGGCCAGTCCTGCCCAGTAGGGTCGGCATCATGGACCAAGCATGTCCCCCTCTGCCCTTTTTATTCTAAAGCCGAGTGGGCTCAAATAATAAGAGTAAGAGGCTAATGAGGCCAAGGTCAGGGGAAGGATTCCCTCTCTGTAAGTCACTGTGTTAGTCATCTGTGGCTTCATAACAGAGCACCTCCAACAACATCTTTTCTCTGCTCCACAATGTCTGGGACCTCAGTTGGAAAACTCAAAACTAGAATGATCTGAAGGCTTGAGTGGGACTAGAGAATCCTCTTCCAAGGTGGCTTGCTCTTGGGATGTCAAGCTGTGCTGGTGGCTGGCGGGAAACTTTGGTTCCTTTCCAAAGGCTACTCGAGGGTCCTCACCACACGGCGGCTCACTTGCCCCAGAGTGAGTGATGCAAAAGACCAAGCTGGAGGCTGCCATGTCTCTTATGACCTAGCTTGGAAATCACACATGGTCTCTTCTTGGCTACCTAAGTCAGCTCTGATTCATGGTAGGTGGGAGGGGACTGGCAAGGATCATTAGGGCCATTTTAGAGGCTGGCTGTCCCCATTTAGGAGATGATACTTAGACCACTTGGCAATCATCTTGGAAATGTATGTTACCAGACAAGAGTGTTCAAACCATCAGCACAAACCCATCTTCATTACAAGGAAAATGACTTCAAGCCTTCGTGCTCTTTGTACCCTTGTCAGAGGGGCCAAGCACCTCACTTAAGCTACTTGGCGAGTGAACTAGGCAGAGGCAAGATGGAACCGTCATGTGGGAGCCGTGAATTGTATCTGGTCTTTGGAATTCAGGCACACTGTAGGATCTCATGCCTCTTGAGACTGAAGTGTTTACATTTACTTGTTGAGCAAGATATGGAACGGGCCAGAGCTGGGGCTCTGCTATTTCTGGCTAATGAAGTTAGGTCACATCCCCTCCCTCCCCCATCCCCCCCTGTACCCCCACTCTACTCCCACCACTGCATCCTCTAACTTGTAGTTCTTACAGTTGAATATACAAGTTTATGTGTTAGCTGAAAGAGAAGGAAGAATTCTGGAGAGGGGTGATAGGTGAAGGGGTCTGGAGAGGCAGGGGAGGAAGACTTGGACCATGGGAGCTGCTTTAGGGCCCAGATGACCAAGATCCACACAGTGTGTAAGGGGGGGTGGGGGCGGGCATCCTTGCTGTCTTGGTACCAGCCCCCTGGCGTGGCCTGGGAAGCCACAGCAGGGTCTGGCCGTGTCCAGCAGTATATGTGGGCAGAGATGATGAGAGTGATGTCCTTCCCTCAAAGGGCTTATAGGCAGTAGACTTCAGTGATGTGGCCCATGGAGAATAACATGATCAGACTGGCTTCTAAGCACAACCACCATGGTGGGCGGGGGGGTGTCTCTGTGACATAATGAGGGGAGAGAGGGAGGGGACTGTCAGTAGAAGCCAGGTCTGTGTGAGCAGGGGTTAGGCTGGGAGCTAAGATTTAGGTGTTAACATGTCTGTGTCTTTGCTAGGACCGACAGGCTCGGGAAGCCTGGGACAGTCTGGGTCTACTGACAATACAGCCTGGTACCAAGTTCAAGCTACAATTAGGGACTGTGGTGACTCACGGACGCTCCTTCCCCACCCTCCTCCAAGGACACTCATTTCTCTGTCTTTTTTTTACTGTTCTATGGCCGGGAGTCTCAAAAATAGAACCCTTGGGTTGAAAGCTTACTTAACCCCTTAGGAATCGGAGGAAAGAATAAGTTTGGTTCAATGGACTGAGAATCTTGAGAGCAGCTGTTAGACCTCCAAGTCGTAGCTTTCTAGGATGTGGATTGAAGGTTGCTGGAGTGTACAGTGGACATCTGGTGACACACCCAGGAAGCAAGGGGCAGTGGGGAGTTGGGGCCCTTCTTGCTGTCTGCAACACATCCAGCGCCCTGTGGCTGGGGACAGCTCCCTTTCCTCCCAGTCTCTGCAGCGATAGAATAATGTTGATATTTCTACTCTCCTGCAGGTGGCGCCACAATTTAGGTTTTTAAGCCACCGACTGCCTGTGGTTTTCATCCAGCGCACTGTGCACTACAAAAACCCAGCCATGGGGCCAGCTCCTGGGGGAAACAATTTCTCTATAGCACCACCGGGCTCTGGTGATTTATTTAACAAGCAAATCTGGCTTTTGTCAACTTAAATAGCAGTTCTGTTCCTAGACTAATAAAATGGTGGTAGCTAAGTGAGGGAAAACTTAAGGATTTCTTCTCTCTCCTATTAAATCTGGCCCTTTTCTTCAGCCGTGGAAGATGAGCCAATACTTTTCTCCTCAAGCCCCTCAATAAACCACAACCAAATTGCCATAAAAATCACCTCCTTAGGAGATAGGACTTTATTAAGCAGTGTGACATTTCACTTCTCCCTCTTGTGGCCATGGGGCCAGGCAATGACTACCCAGTTCCTCACCAGCCTGGGGTGGAAGGGGTGACTTACAGATCCGATGTCAGCCGGAGAGAAAGCTTGGTTCCCTCTTCACCCCTCACCAGCTGTCAGGGGCTTCAGGAGGTGTGAGAGGGAGAAGGGTTTGTAATGAATGCAGAAGCCCATTTTGAACTGTTATTTATAGAGCTTGTCCTTCCCAGCGTGTCTTTTCATAAAGAGGGCTCAAGACAACAGAGGACCTTCCTGCCCCCTTGTATTGTGCCCTATATGTCCTTCTGCAAGGCAATGTTAACTCCTTGGGTGTGTACTGCACTTACTTTAGCGTTTCCAAGTGCACAAATGGATAGCATCTCCTTTGAATGTAACGACCTGTAAGGGTAAGTTGGGCAGGTAAGAATGTGAGATCTCCAAATTATAGAGCCCGTGGGTGGCAGAGCTAGGACTAGGACCCAGGTCTTCACGCTTCCAGTGTAGAGTCCTACTCATCCCACCCCATCCCACTCTCCAGCCTTGAGAGAGCAAATCCAAGGGGCCATAATGATAATAATAGTAATAATAGTAAAAATCAAGCCCTGCACCATTGCTAATTTGACCCTTCCTGTTCTCCCTTACAGTGACATTATAACCACCCCTTTAACATCGCGTCCCCTGTATTACTAACTGGAAGGGGAAGGAGGGAAGGCATTTGGCCACATGGCCCTGTTAACGATGAGAGAATCTGCTGGGTCGCCTCACCTGCCCATTGTTGGCTAGCTTTTTGTCACGATCGTTTTCTTTTTTTTTTTTTTTAAAGATTTTTTATTTATTTGAGACAGAGAGAATGAGATACAGAGAGCATGAGAGGGAGGAGGGTCAGAGGGAGAAGCAGACTCCCTGCCGAGCAGGGAGCCCGATGCGGGACTCGATCCTGGGACTCCAGGATCATGACCTGAGCCGAAGGCAGTCGCTTAACCAACTGAGCCACCCAGGCGCCCATGATCCTTTTCTGTCATTTGGTTCTGTTGTTACTCTTCAGGCACCCCATGGCGTCCATTTTTCTGAATGAAAATAAATGACACCACACACTAGGCAGTAGATAAAGAATAATAAATATATTTTATTTGCCACCTCTAAAAAAGGTCTTTGACTTCCCATCCATCCATCAGAAAATGACCCTGGGGCTCACCAGCAATATTCATGTGCACACACACACCCACACACCCACCCCCCCACACACACATGAGCACACGGAGGCTACAGGAGGGAAAAATCAGTTGTATTAAAAATACATGTTCGAGTGGCTGAGGATAGAGGCAAAGCTGTTTCCTTGCTTCCCCTCTCTTTCAACATTTTTATGACATACCCTGAAAGCCGAATGGCAAGCAGACATTTGAAAGGCTTGCCTGCCCCCGCCTCCAGCCCCCCTGCTTTTATTGAGCCATATTCTGTAAGTAACCCATTATGGTTTTCCATGTGGCTATCTGCGCTGTCACCTCTGGCCTGTGATGGTCCTGTGCAGCAATTTTAGGGAAGATGCCTTGGTGTGGGGCCAGAACCAAGAGAGGACAACCTTACAGGAGCCTGAACCTGACTGAGCCCCTCCTCATATTTTGCATCCTGGGCACCTCACCCTAGCCTCAGTCCTGCCTCGAGAGACATTTGGCCCTGGGCTTCCTCCGCCTCGATGCAAGTCCAAGGAGCAGCGGCATTGAGTTATTTTGTTATGTGTTTCTCTGGACTTCCGAAACTAACCTGATATTGCGTGCTTTATCTAGAGTCTGGGATCCAGGGTTTCTGAGAATAGAGGAGCCAGATCAATGTATTAATGCAAGCTAATAAGATAACTCGTTGCTGCTTTCTGGGCCACGCAATACTCAGCGGAGAACCAGAGGCTAAAAGGGCTCCACTCTCTCCCGGAATATCCTCTAACCAAACGAGCAGATGTCTGGTTTCCTCTGCGCTCTGGCGTGGCTCACCTTTTCATTGAGGCACCCACCTTTGAGAGCCAAGCTTCAGCAAGGCGCTATCTAGACAGGCCCTGCCTGGCCTGTGGATGCTGCCCACCGGGGGCTTGTAGAGCTGGTCGGCTCACAGCTCCTTTCAAAGACTCCCCCAGTTGACAACTTGGAGTTCTGTGAAAATATAACCCCTACAGGAAGGTGTAGGGATTTACGCTGTCCTCAATCATTTCCACCTAATGGGAAGAGTCTCCGGAGATGTTTTGATGGGAGGGACAGTAATGGGCAGGAAGTTGACTGCCCCTAGGAAAAGGAAAGTTGTAGAGGAGTCCTGAGGGAGGAGGCAAAAAACCACAGCTCCTTTGGCAGGTCCTCCACGACTGTTGCCCATTGAGAAGTTGCTTTAGGGGCACGAGTGAGGGTCCTGCTCTGGGACTCTGGTGGGGGTGGGGCTGGGGACCAGGGCCTCAAGCATGGAGATGGTACCTAAGTGTGGGAATCTCTTAGCTTCTCCTGCTGGGTGAGGCACCTTCCTAGGCAGAGGTTTCAGAGGTAATGCTACCCACTTCCCATCCCGCATAGTTCCTCTCTGCCAGACGACTGTCTCAACCACAGCAACGTGGTGATTCCTTTCTTCCGACTTCAGAAAGTGCCCTGATGTTGGCATTGTCTATTTTGCTGTGGTCTAGGTTTCTGAGAAGAGGAGCCAGGTCAGCCTCTCGATATAAACATGAATAGACGAGTCAGGTTACTGAGCAAGCTCTAGGGCACTTGGCCATTCATGCCCTCTCCCCCAGGCCTCCTCCGTCCTTGGGTGCCTTGGTGGGGCGCTGGGGTTCTGATTAGGACTAGGTGCGTGCGCGTGTGTCAGCTCCGAACACCTGAGGGTCCCTCCGACCGACCGTCAGCGTCCACATACCGGGGAGGCTGAGTGTTGCCTCCTTCCGCGTGCGCGCCCTGGGCCCGTGTCACCATCTACGCGTCCCTCTCTGCCCCATGTCGCCACCGGCAGGGTGGCCGAGGGGACGAGGGGGTGTCGGCCAACGCCCGTGCGGGGGAACGCAGGCGGGGCGGGCGGCGGTGGGCGCGGAGCTCGGGGGAGGCGCCCCCTGCCCCCTCTGCCGGCCGCCCTCCGTCCGTCTAGAGGTCAGCCGCGAGCTCCGAGCCAGCCCGAGCGAGCCAGAGAGGGAGCGGCGGCGGGCGGCGGGCGGCAGGGGAGGGGAGGAGGCGAGGCGAGGAGGGAGGCAGGGAAGCAGGGAGGGCGGGAGGGAGGAGAGGAGGACCCAGAGAGCGCCAGGCAGCTGGAGTTTTTGCAGCGCTTGGCCGGGCTTCAATGCACAGCAGCAGCGAGCCGCGGCGGCAGCAGGCAGCCCGGGAGCTCCGGCGGCGGCCGAGCCAGCGGCGGCCCCGCTCCCTGCCCCCTGCAAACTTTGCGAGCAGCCCGCCCGGGGGGCCGGGGGCGCGCCCGGGAGGCCCGGCTCGGCCCGCGGCCGCGCTCTCCGCCGCCGCAGCGCCAGGCGCCGCCGCCGCCACCGCCGCAGCCCCGCGCCTCCCCGGGGAGCAGCCGGCGGCTCCCGCGGCCCCCCAGCCCCGGGCCCTCGGCACTGCCCGGCCAGTCCCCCGGCAGGGGCGGGGGCAGCAGCGGCGCGGCCGGCCGCGGGCTGCCGGGGGGCGGCCGCGGCTGCCCAGGGAGGCGCGCAGAGGCGCCGAGAGCGCTCCCCGGCGGGTCCCCAGCGCACTCGCCGCGCCCGGGCAGCGGCCCGACCGGGCGAGCATGGGCGGCGCGGAGTGACGCCGCCGTGCCCGCTTGGCATCAAGGACGTTCAGCCCGCGGGGGTGGGGACGAAGGGGGGCAGCCCCCGAGAGCCGCTGCCGCCGCCACGACCGCTCGGGATCCGGGCTAGGTGGAGCAGAGGGGTGCTTGGAATCGATCCACATTTTCCGACCTTTTTGTTGGACATTCCGCCCACCTTGGACGCCGCGAGAGGAGCTGTCAAGCCCCGCAGGCTGTGATTTCGCCCTCCGTTTGCCTTGCCTCCTCCCGGTTCCCTGTGCCTCGGTGGAGTATTTGCGTTCGGGGCTGGGGCTGGAGGAGGCAGCCACACGCGCGCACACGCACACGCTCAGAGGAGGACGAGAGGCAGCGGCACAGGCACCATCTGCAGTGTCAATGCGGCGCTCGGGCTGAAGGAGGCAAAAGCGGCGCTTCCAGGTAAGGAGCCGGCGGGCGGGCGGGCGGGCAGGCGAGGGCAGGGCGGGCGGAGATGCCCGGCTCGGTCCGGGAGTCCTCGGCTGCCCTGGAGCCAGTCTGCTGCACGCACGCACACACACTCAGGTGCACACACACGAACACACACTGGCACACGCCGCGCACACGCACCTGCCCATGTCCCACCTGGACACCCGCGTAGGTGCGGCGCGGCGGGAGTAGGCATTTCCCTTGTTCTTTTTCCTCCGCCGATCCCGACTCAGACTTCTCATACCCAGGACTTTCAGGGTGGGATTTGATGTATTACCGCCTCTACCTCCCACCGCGGGAGGCTGAGGGAGCCGATTTTTCAGTTCCCGGTCCCTGGTATTTCTAGCTGGTTTTCAAAACGGGAGAAGTAATGAGAGCTTTGGGGGGAGACCCACCCAGTGTCATCTCTGCTCCGGGGCCTTTGGACACCCTGGGGTTTTTACGGGCGGCAGACCCACCGATACTCGGACAGATATTCGGAGAGCGTGGTGGCCCAGCGTGCAGGGAGGAGGCCACGGAGCCAGATGGGGCTGCAGTTCTGTAGGGCGGTGCATAGGGAACAGACACTGCGTTTCCCCAGTAAGAGGCAGCACGGAAGCCTTTCTGAAGCGTGGCACTGCTTCCCCGCGAATCGCCGGGATTTCAGGCAGCAAGGGGCTTCAGCATAGCATTGGGGGTGCTGCTGGCCTAAGGAGGGTAAATGGGGGTCAGATCCTCCCCGTAAGAGGTCTGACCCCTTCACATCTCCAGTGTCTCCGCCACAGCAAACCCACAGGGCTTAGGGACACAGGACTTGGGTCTCCCCTTCACCTCTGTCCCCTTCCCTCTACACGGTATGGGAAAGCATGGGGTTGCTTCGCCCCTGCCTCTGGCTAACACCTGTCACATGCCTTTGGAGGTGTGTGTCTGAGAAATCCAACGAGAAGGGGTCGGAGGAGGGTGTAGTGCTGGAAGGGCGGAGGGTCCCCTCTCTCTCTCGTGTCCCCCTCAGCAGTGCCGCCACCCCCCCACCCCCATAAGGAGACCAGGCATTCTTGGGTTTTCCAGTGTTTCCCCGGAGCCAGGCTGCTCCTGACATTGTAGAGTCACTCTCCAGAAGCCTGGGGTTCAAGGTTCTATTTCCCTAAAGCGTTTCCTTTCCTTTTCTGCCCAGCTGAGATTTCACAGGCTGCTCATTTTCAAACTTTTTCTGGAGGAGGTAGGACGTAGGAGGTGGCTGGGGCTCCAAAAGGGCTTTCTCGCAGTTTCCATTTGAGGGTCAAAGAGCAATTTATTCGGGCTCAGTTGTTGTAGGGAGAAGAACGTGAGATCCAAGTAAAACATTAATTTGGAGTTGCACGTAAATAGATCAGGGTCCTGTCTTTTTCTCTCGCTGTCCCTTTTGTGGTAGCTTGTTGGGCAACCTGGCAAGAAATGGGATGAACTTGTACCCTTTATGCGAGATCATGTGTTCAGAGTGTCCTACAAACTCACCAGTGGGAAAAAGATGTTGGGAGTCTTCCAGAACATGAGGGGAAAGGAGTCAACATTCTTTTGAACAAGGGGCCTCAGTGTTGGGCACAGGATTTGGTTGATTCTGTAAATCCTGAGGATGGGTGCTGAAATAAAGGGCTCGCTCCACACCCCCATCTCTGCTGTTTTCAGACTTTGCCCGCTCCTGCAAAGGTCTCAGCTTGGCTGGGGAGGAGAGGAGCAGCCTCCCCTGGGGGGAGATTGTATTCCTGCTGTGTGCTGCGTGAACTGCCCTTTGATTGATTGGAAAGGGTAGATGGAATAAAACAGAGCTCTCACAATGGGGAGAACCCAGTAGGGGGAAGACACATCATTTTCTTTTTAAGAATGGCGCGTGTGTACACACATCCAGATGTACGCGTGCCTTCTCAAAGAGCCTGGCTCAGCGTGATCGGCTGGTCCAATGTGGGACAGCGGGACCCACCTCGGTCTTCCCGGCTGTGGAAGAACTGGAACATTTCCACGCGCATACCCTATGAGTGCGTGGATGGGGAGGTCCCGCGGATGCATAGAGGAGCACGTGGTTTTCAAAAGAAATAGTGAGCGCTGGCAACAGTGGGTGGCTCCCAGGTAAACAGTCTCTCTCGGGACCTTGAAGGGGCAAAAGGATGGCGTACAGAGCTTCCTGGAATGCCTGTCTGTCTTCCACACAGACCTCTCTGCTCCCTTCCCTGCTTCCCTCTCTATCTTGTAGCCTGAGGATCCATCATTTTAATGCAAAGCCAGCAGTCATGATGCTAGTTAGAAGCTAAACATTTTTAAACATGGGTTCAAAAAATCCCCACACTTTCTGCGCTTAGCATTAGGTACCAATTTGGTTTCTAGGGCAAAGCGGGCATTAATTAACATCTGTGTAAGGCTGGGTGTGCATCATCTAATTTTTTTCCTGGCTCTTGCTGAGCCCTGGAGCGTGTCTGGTTGTCACACTCTCTCTCTACCACCCCTCTATGGCCTTCCTTTTAAGTTCTCTAGGGTCTTCACACGCGGAAGGGAGTCGTCCTAGAAAAGCCCCAACCTCGAGCTCTTCTTTTCAGCAGCCCCTCGTGGCTGCGAGGCTGTGCTCTCGGGGTTCTCCCTGGTGAGCCTGGGCTGCCCGCGAGCACTGTTCCTTCTGGCCCAATCTGGCACTCACTTGCGGGCTCGCCTCTGTCCTCCCCAGACTTCCTCCTGGATGCCCACCGATGCCTGCACACATTTCCAGAGGCATCTGAGGCCACCAACTTGTTTCCTTTCTCCTGGGCCCCTCTCCAAGGCTGCTGCTGCTACCGCTCCCTGCAGACAGGGAGCTCTGCAAGGCAGAGTCTGCCTACACTCGGCCTCCCGATCGATCCTCGTAATCACAACAAGGGCTGCTGGGAATCGAGTGGGGGCTTTCTAGGGAGGCAGCCGTCCAGAAGTGGGGAGAGGGCTGAGGGGGCGGGGTGATTAACGGCTCTTAGCTCCTAGTTATCACCAGGCTTTGATGCAAAGAAACTGCCGCCAATCTCTCCCCTCTGAGCCAGCTAGGGGGCATTTCTTAGCCGCTTCTCCCCATCCTCACTAGGAGAAGGCACTACGCAGACAATGCCACCTCAGAGACCTGTTGGAGTGGCTCCGTGATGGGCGGGGTGATCCACGCTGTGACGAGTCTGCGAGGCAGATGTGCTGTTCTCTCCTAGGGTCCCCTCTCCTCTCCTCGTTTGTGTGCAGCACCGGCAATGTGAATGAAGCCGGTTCAGACCCCGGGGCGGGAGAACAGGGTTCATTTCCTTCCCCTTGACACCCCCTTCCTGCTTCCCCTGTGCGCCCCCTTCCCCCCACCCTGCAACCTGCTAATTCACCTCTTAGCTTTATGTGCACATCCGACAGCCCATTCGCCCTCAAATTTGTGGCACTCCAAGAGATCAATATAACATGAATTTAACGACAGCTGGATGATTAAGTGTTATTTATATTTAAGAGCGGCATTTTAAAAAGACGTCGCGCTAATAAATCAAATGGCTGTTTGGGAGATGCATGATTAGGGTAATTGCCCCATAGGCTCCATTGAGCAATGCCTGGCCTATGCAGAGCCCCGCAGACACTACCTCTTTGGAAGCTGGCAGCCCCGCTGCTCTGACCCTGACCTCCCACCTGATCCCCTCCGTCCGGACTTACTCACTCTTGTCGCACTCCTCACTGCCCAGGCTATGGCATTCCAGTTGTGGCAGGAAGCTGGAGTCAGCGGGGACACTGAACAGGGCTCTGCTGCTAAGTGGTAGGAGATGGGTCTTAAAAGCGAAAGCACGTGGGAGGTCCTAATTCCCAGAGCAGAGGCCTTGTTCCAGAAGGAGGAGGCTACTTCTCTGCTTGATATGAAGCGGCTTGGGAGAAAAGCTTCCTCAGTCCCTGCGAGAGTCTGTGCCAGCCCCCAGACCCCTGTGCATATGGTCATGTGTCATCAGCCAACCCAGGGAAGAGGCTGTGTGGACATTAGTATTTGCCCTGGTGAAAGTAGCAGAATGGAAAGGAATAATAATCAGCGATGATGGTGGTGGCTAATATTTATTCTGCACTGACTTGGAGGAGCCATCATTTAAGTGGTTTATGCGGGTTGGCCCATATCGTCCACGTAACCACCCAGAGAGGCAGTTACTGAATTATTCCCATTTCCTGCATGAGCAAACTGAAGTGCGCAAGGTGAAAGACTTTGTCTAGGATCGTACAGTTGGTGGGTGGTGGAGCCACATCTCAACCCTAAGCAGACTGACCTCCCTCCTTATCACTGTGCTGTCTACCTCCTTGGGAGATCTGTGAGGAGTGTGTTGCCCCCCCGGGGACATTTGTGGGAGAGTATGCTGAGGAAGTACAGAATATGTGGTTTCTCCCTGGGACACGTCTATGACCCCAGGTGAATCTCTTTTTTCTTTGACTCTCAATTTCCCCATTCAGCAAGGGGGCCTGCCTTATCTTTGACTGTTGGTGAATTGTGAGATTGCATGGATCATTCTAGCAGAGTGCTCAGTTCCTGAGGGTGACTCTTGCCTCTTTGGGCAACTCCCATCTCCCCCTGGGGAAAACTAAGGAGGAAGGAATGAGTGCCGACCTCATCTGTGCTTTTGACTCTATGAGGCTCTGAGTCTTGTGCTGGTGGGTTTCTAGTTCTCTCTAGTAACAGCTTCAGATTTGCTGGTGCTGTGGAAATACCACTCTCTCATCGAATCCTTTAAACCATCCAGCAAGGGGGGACTGTCTATTCTCATTTTGATTGTGTAGGGACTGAGGCAGGATGCCCAAGGATCCAGGACACTACATGGCGGATGGTCTCTTCACTCTTGGGAAAGAATGCCCACAGTAGGGACTTGCTGGTTCATTCGTTCATTAGCCAGCCAGAGAATCTTCCAAAGCCAGGGAAGGAAACTTTGCCTGTGGGCGTCATGCTACACTGGGCGCCTGGGCCATATAATAGTGGGAGCAGAGATTCTCTGGAGGTTGGTGCCAATGGCTTCGTGTGGCTAACGTCATCCTGCGCACTTAATGTGAGTGGAGCACTGAGTTAGGAATGACATCCGGATTCTGAGAGGTGGGGGCTGGGAGACCCTAATGGAGCCCATAGACCTGGCTGGGTGCTGTCCCATCCCAAAGCCAGGCCTCAGATGCCTGACTCAGTCTCTGTAGCCTCAACAGTTTAGGGAACAGCCCCAGGCAATACTCTTGCGGTTAGTTGTTAGTTGTTTGGTTAGTTTTTTCCTCCAAACACAAACTTTTATTCTATGCTTTCTCTGGCTTCTCCTCTATGCTGCAAGGTGAGCAGAAGTTTCTGCCAAACGTGAGGTGGCTAGCAGGGGTGTGTTTCGTCACCTCCCCTCTGGCACACCAGTGGGAGTGGCTGAAACTGGCGGATGTGGAGTCCTGCTCAGACCTGCACCAACAGGGGCTCGGGAAACCTTCGGCACCCTCTCGTTGCCAGCTGAGCCTGGCTAGACCCTCCCTCGCCACGGTGCCTTCTCCATGAACCAGGATTCGCAGCAGCAAATTGGATTTTGGAATGTTTTGTCACTCCAACACAAAACAGATCACTAGCTAAGAGGATGTCGTCTCTGCAGTCAATGCACTGAATGTAGACTAGCGGAGTCAATTCTGAGGTCTTCCGGGGAAGAGTATTTTCATTAGGAAGTGTGTGGAGAGAAGCAGTGGAGGAAGAGGGCACTGGGGCCACAGGAAAGGAAAGCCTTGGCTGCTCAAGTGAGTTAGTTAGCTTTACATCTGACATACCCACTGAACTTGTCTCATACGAGCAAGCCAAATAAACCATTCCTTGGCTTTGGCCCAGCAAAGCAGACTTGGCTGACCGTTTCCCCTCTTATGGCAAGAAGAGTGAGAAGAGAGCATGTCAGGGCAGCAGGCAACGGGGACGTGTAATTGAACCGGCCTACGCAGAGTGTCAGCTCACTTTGCAGACGTAGTTAGAGTTTATTTTCTCCCTCTCCATCTCAGACCTGCTTCCTGAAGGTAAACCTAAAATGGCGCAGAATTTCCTGAAGTGTATTCTGTGGGAGTGAATAGGTATGACATACACAAAAAGTTCCCAAGGCCAAAGCTGGAGAACCCCTGAGTGTGTGAAGCAAAGCTGGAGTTCCTTGTTGCAGGACTTCTCAGAGCCTTTAAACACACTAACTGGGATTGTGAAACCACAATAGGGAGATGTACTGTGTAGTGGCCCTGAGAATCCACTGAGAAAAGCTGGCCTAAGACCAAACATTTCATTTTTCTGTTCTTAACTGAATAAAGGGATAGATTCTACAGTGAAAATTTTAGCAGAGCGTTCATGCTCTACACACTAAGTACTGGGTTCTGGTGATTAAAGAGATAGTAGGGTTTCAAACAGAATTTTGCCAGATGGGCAGATAGTCCAACTCCAGGCTCAGTGTTTGCCCCTTGTCCTTCCAAGACAGCAAGGAGGTCCTTAGGCAGGAGTGAGGTCCAGGCAGGTGTATATTTTCTCAGGTTCCTAGACAGTTCTGGTATGTTTTCCTGGTTAAAAAGCAGGGGTATTGTGGGAAAAGTTCATTTTTAGAGACAAATAGATGTAGATTATCACAGCACTGTAGCTTACCAGCTCAGGGGTCTTGGGAAAAATCACCTTATGTTTCAGTATCACCATTGATAAAATGAGGGGGTTGGTCTAGATTTTAAAAATATTTTAATATGTATACAGTGGAGCTCTTTACTCAAATGAAATTTTATATGGGATTCTAACACACAGGACTGTTCTGGTCAAAGCTATGGAGGAGCCCAGAGCCTTGCACTTTTGGTCTGTCTGCCCCTCACCCCCAGTCTTGGCCTGGGCTCCCTAGAAAGCAGAGTCTGAGGCAAAAGCTGATGTGGGAACACTTTGTTGAGGGGTGAAATCCCAGGGCAGCAAGAGTGAAGGAAAACGGGGGAGATGTAGGGAAGGAACAGAAACAGCAAATGTACAAAGAATACAAAGAATGTATTACCAAGCCAGCTAGACCTTCCCGAGGAAGCATAGCTGCCCGTCCTTACCTCCAGAAGCCTGATGGGAACACAGTCTTCAAAGAGTCTGGATGGCAGGTGCATCTGCGCTGGGTCCTTCCTGTGAACCGCAGCTCCTTGGGCACCGTTCCCCCCATGAGGCAGGAACTCCCCCTCACTTTGGGACTGTGATGCTAGCTCAAGCCAGAGCTGTCTGTGGGCAGGCCCATAGGCTGGGGCTTCTGTGGCTCCCCTCACTGTGGGCCTGCTGGAGCCTGGCCTTTGCCCTGAAGGAAGAAAGATCTTCGAGAACTTTAGGAATAGTGTGAGGCATTCCTGGAGCCACTCAGGCTAGAAGTGGGACAAGTGGCTGAAGGCCAGAACTGGGGGTGAGGGTGGGCTTTCAAGGAAGATCTGGGGAGGCGCATCAATTAGGGGCCTGGGATAATGGGTTCCCTATAAGATACATAGGGTTCTTCAGAACAGAATCCGATAGTGAGCCAGAGCAGGCTCCTCCAAGAAGGCATCATTCAGCCCTCAAAAGTCATGATTCCACGGCCGCGATGGCCAACCACACTCTGGACAACCTAATTTAAGCCCCTGGGAGAAGCCGCATTAAGAACAGGTTCCAGTTAGGTTTCAAGAGGCTTTCCTAACTTTTAGAGCTTATTAAACAAAGGAGTGCCTTCCACTTGGTGGTGTGTAGATATCTCAGACACTTCTGTTTGCGTTGGCTGAGGGGCATGGCTGCCTGGAAGCTGGGGTCAGAGGCAAAGGACCTCTGCCTTTCTCCTGGTTTTAAAGAAATATTGTAAGCATCAAACTATAAGACCAGGGGGGGCATTTTTGCCTAAAATACTTTGCATAAGTCATTGCCTCCAGCCGGCACCCCTTCCTTTTTACAACTCGTGTGCTTCGAAGCCCCCCATCCCCCCAGGGTCAGGCCGAGCAAAGGATTGATGGTTGTGCTGTGCTTGTGACCCCTTCCCCAACCCCCACCCTCCACCCCCGCTCTCTTTACCATTAGATGCTGACCCCTGTCTCTCCCCCAGATGTGCTTGCCTTTAACCACTGATTGATATGAGCACCTCACGGACTTCGAGACGTGGGTCTGCGTTAGTGTGGCTGCCCGAGATTTCCGGCTCCCGAGGGTCTGGACCAGCCTTTGGTTGAAGTTCTCCCATGTAATCAGAACTTAATTCATACTTTTTAATAATGGTAAAGATGCTGCTGTGGGTGGTAGGGATGATGACAATAGCATTGAAATCATTTATTTCCTTAATCTGTAGATGAGAGGGACCATTTCTTACTTTTCTTGTGTGCTTGGTGCCCCACCTAGGGCCTGTCATACTGGAAGCAAGCAATAAATATTTGCCAAGTAAATGGAGTGAATAAATGGAGCAGGAAAAGGTGGAGACGAATGGCGCATAAAGGAGAGAACTAGGGGCATGTGAACCTGCTTCTCTGGCAGGGGCAGGGCTGGAACCACATCAAGGCAGGTGGCTGTTACAGAGGATAAGACCAACTAAGACGAGGGCAGGCTGAAACCATCAGGCACCTTAGAGTGTCCTGGATGATGGTGGTTTGGGGACAGGTGGTCTATTGACATGACGCATGTGGAACTGAATTCCTGCTTTCCATATAAAACCCATTGTGGGTTTAGGTGCTGGGAGACTGGGAGGGACGACCAGATTGCATTTCCCAGAGCATCCCGAAGACCAGTGCCTCCATGGAAAAAGCATCCGTGGCCAAGTAAGCCTTGCAAACACCTTAGGCTCTGTCCTCCTCTTAGAGATTTAAGATGTACATTAAAGGCATAGGAGTCCCGCTATAGAGACACTGTTTAATTATTCTTCACCAGCCATTTTTCAGCTTGTTTGGTGGTGAGTGTTTAAGCCAATCCAGGAGCAAGTGTTGGACAGAAGGCATTTGGGGAGACGCTGGCCTTCAAGTGAGAGCTTTCGAGTTTGAGTTTGGTCTGGAGGAGGAGAAACAGGAGAATGAGTCTACCGAATCATTACACGGGGGGACTTGTGAGGTCCAGCCTTCAGAGGAGCTGCCTTCTTCTGGTTCTTGCCATTTGCTTTTGAGAATCTCAGAAATGGCTGGGAATTGTAATGAGATGTTGGTGACCATCATGCCTTCAGATGTACGTTCTCTAAAGCGACTGTTTTAAGGAGCGTGGTTGTGGCTCTGACTGGTTTGTGGAAATATTTCTGACAAGGAGCACTTTCTGGTTGCACATAATAGAATGAGATGGATGTTTGTAAAATATGTGAGTAATGACATTCACCTTCTCCATATTGTTTTCTCGGCTACATTTATCCAATCAGAGGCTTCAGTATAACCAGCAAAGATAAATGCTCTGCATTCACGAAGAAGGCTTGAGTTATTGAGACATAGCTCCCTAAATTTTGGACAGTAGAAACAAAAAATTTTCTCTTGAGGAAAAAACTGCTACCCCCCAGAGAAGCTGAAGTTTTCTAATTAGACTATAAATCCGTGGTTTCCACCATTGGGTAGTGACCCAGAGAACAGAGTTAGGCATTTCCCATGGGCAGCATTTCAGCACGCGGTACTCATTTTACATAGGTAATGGTGTGCGTATGTGTGTGTGTGTGTGTGTGTGCATGCACACGCGTGTGTGTGAGTTGGGGTGGGGGTGGGCTATCACCCCAATGGTGTTTAGATCTGGATCACCTAGGGGACACAGGCTGGTGACCCAAGTGCCCAGTCAGAAGGCCTCGGCCATGCTTTGCCCGAGCACGTGCTCCTTTCCAAAGTGAATCACAGTTGCTAACAACACACTTACTAACAAAATTCCCCTGACGCCCATTCATGAAGCATTGCATTGGCAGTTCTATCGGCATTAAACTGTTTGGTGACTGAGTTTAGAATTATAGGAATCGGAGAAATGAATTCGCAGTAAATCAAGTCCCAGCTGAGTTCGAACCCAACTGCAGTGAGTTTTAAATTAAAAATACCTTGCCACGATGAAGCAGTTGTAAGTCAAGCCCTGGAGTGCCGTCACCCCTGACCTTGGAGAAGTGCAGCAGTCACCCTTTGAAAGGAAAACCCTGGCAACAGCTTGTACTGATTCCCAGCCATGCTGGGAAATTGCCACCTCATTTCTTCTTCATCAACTGTTGGCTTTCATTTTTTTTGAAAAGGAATCCTATTTGCAGGGACACGGCAGAGCTCTGGGAACAGGGCAGGTGGAAGAGGGCTCAGGCCCTGGGGGTTCATTCACTGCCTTCTCTTTGGTCCTTCTCAGGAGGAGCCATGCAGAAGGGGGATCTGGGTCTGTGGGGGTCGTGTGATTTGTTTTGCTGTTCGGACCATATTTGATTCTTCTTTCTGGGGGATCTGTACAGAAAAACAACAAAGAGAACACTTCAAGGAAACTGCAAGACTGTCATGTTGCAGTGACAATTGCGGCGTAATAGGAAATCATTTATGTAAGTTACGCTGCCCTCTGAATGGAGCTTGTCGGAAGTGTGGCTACAGCTTCTCAAGGCCTATTTTTTTTTTTTTTTCCCTCCTGCAAAATAATCCTGAGGTTTTCATTTTCAGAGCAATTGAAGAAGTATTATGTGCCGGCCAGGGAATAGGGAGACCCAGCTTCTAATCCTAGGCCTGCTGACTTTCTTCCAGCCAGTTCCCTCTCTGGGCGAGGCCTCGATTTCTTTTCCTTTAAAGCTGGAATAAGCCCTTGCTGTTCCTGACCTGAAGCCCAGGAGGTGAGGATGAGTGTGGCCATCCATATGAAAGGACCAGGTGAGCAGCGGAAGGTTGTATTTGTATGCAAGGTCCGAGGAAATCAAGGAGGAGACGATGAAGTCTGAGCTCAGGCCTCTCCCCATTACAGCTGTACCAGCTCCTGTGTGCTTGGTGATCTGGTGAAGGGCTGAAATGATGAAAGCAGCCTGCAGAGTCTGAAAAGAGAATGTTTGTGGGAGAGCAGGAGACCAGGGGAGGGGACGGTTAGCGTAGGAGTGCGGAGGCTCGGGTAGGAGGGGACCCCTGATCCTGGCAATAGTAGGTTAGGTCAGGACTTCGGAGAAAGGGAAGGGGTTGTAATTTCTCTCGATGCCCATCCTTCACCTCGCTCCATATGTATGTATTTACATATTTTAGTTGGAGAAGTAGATGTGATGTTTAATTACATCGGAATTATTAGCCGGAATTATTGTCGGAATAATTAGCCGACAAATCGATCGATCAGCTAGTCAATTCAGTCACTGTTTATCGAGTGCCCACTATGTGCGAGGCACTGTGCAAGAGCTTGGTTGTACTGAAGCAAAATTTCTGCCGCTGGGGCGCTCGCAGCTTGGCGTGGTCATAGCACCCATGTCTGTAGATAATTTAAACCCAACATGGTAAGAAGTGAGATCCGCGTACACAGAAGGTATCCAGATATGAAAGGCGGGCACGGAGAAGGTGTTTTGGAGAAGGACGAGGGTGTTTTGAGGGGTGCGTGGGCATGGCCAAGGCATGGAGGCAAGCTCCCACGGCGCTGGCCACCTGTGGTCGTGCAAGGCAGGCTGGGAAGTGGGGCAGGGTGCAGACACGGGGCAGGCGGGGCCAGCACGTGTCCTGCAGGCAGTGGCGAGGCCTGAGGGATTTCCAAGTAAAAGAAGCAAGATTCTCCTTGTAGAAAGATCACTATGGGGGCAGCGTGCGAAAGGATTGGACATGGCCTATGATAGTAATCCGGGGGGCAGGAGGGAGGGCTGACCGGAGGCGGTGGCAGAGGGGAGGGAGGGACGGATCCCAGAGGCACATGGGAGTTTGCATTGACAGATGGGGTATGGCAATGTAGACAGTAGGGAGCAAGCAGAGGGGGCTTTGGGAGGCCTTGATACCATTCACTGAGCTGGAGATTTCTAGACCCAGACTTGGTGGAGGGGAAGTGGCGAGGAAGGAGGTTGTGCCTTTTCTGGATGTGGTGAACTGAGGTACGTATGGGATTCCATGTACAGATGAGCAGGAGGCCAGCAGGCATATGACCCTCGTTCCCCAGCAGCTTCATCTCAGTGCCCACCATGCTGAGCTCTACTCATCCCAGTGGTACACTTAGCTCGCTTGGGGATCTGGTAGAAGCTTGGTGAGGAAGCAAGAAGACCCACATGGATACAGATTTTCACATTTTCCAAGCGGTTCATGTTTCAAATGAAACACACTACCCAGAACATTTTGCTTGAGATTGTTCTGAAAACACCCAGGCTCTCACTCTGCCATGGGAGCTCTCCACTCTTTTCTAGTGGAAAAACAGTGGTACCCAGAGGTTGAGTCCTACACAAAAGATCACCGAGCACGCTCAGGATAAAGGCAGAATTTCAGTAATGGAGAATGACCAGGCCTTTGTTCCGGGCATTCGCTGGTTCCCTTTCTTGGTGTGTGCACCCCATTTTCAATGTGCACACACTCAAAACAGCAGGCGCTGCTGAGAGGAACTCCACCGGGAGCAGAGAGATGGCGATGAAAATTTTGACCTTGCCCTTCAGGAATCATGTCTTGTTTGTCTGTGGGCAGGAGCCAGTCTGTACAGGTCTGGCCTGCAGGTGGGATCTGACCACTAGATAGGGTTTGCTTGGCCCAAAGAATGTTCAAGAAGCATTTGTATTATTTGAATGCTGTGAGGTGCAGCAGTCCCTCTCTGGGGAGCCCCAGGTTCCCCTCCCTGTAGTCCAAGCTCTGCGTCACACATTTATGGTGAAGGTACTTGAATTAAAATGCCGGCGGCCTAGTACCTGGTAGATACTTCAGCAGTGATGCTCACCCCTCCTTCCAATACACAGCGGAGAGAATAAGTTAACACCGTAGTGTTGAGCGCTTTGCATTCTACAGGGAAGCTTGGTGATTCAGGAGTCCTATTCATCACAGCAGATGTAGAAGGGGCTGGTGGTGAAATTTTTAGTCTCTCCGTGCTCTATCAGTGTGTTCCTTCTATGGAAACTTTAGAAAAAAGGCCATTTAGTTTGAGCACAGTGTGGAGAGAAAAATACGCAACTCCTTCAAGTCTGCACAGACCCTTTCGACCCCCAGCTCCTCCGTGCCACTGTGGAAGGTCGCTGCGCTTGTGGGGAAGGGGAGGTAGAGGTCCTTGGACAGGGTGAGGTGCCCAACTCATTCCTCCAGAATGAGGAATGCTGAGTGTCCAGCCCCAAAGAGTGTCTTCAACTGCAAATTTGCAGTGCAATTTCAAGTGAAACGATGCATCTCCTCCTTCTCTGGATGGCTCTGGGTGTCTCAGAGCCACTACAAGTGGTTTGTGGACTCTCTTATGGAGTGGGAGCAGGGGGCTGGGTGGGTAGTTTTGAGCTCTCACCTTGGGCGAGCCCTACAGAGAGGACGGGGTTTCTGCACGACCTTCCTCCTACCTCTGCAGCCAGCCCTCGTGCATTTTGTTAGTTGCGCTCTGTACATAATATATTTACATAGCTACACTTTCTGTCTCAGGGCACTCAGCAGTTTTTCCCAGTTTATCTGGTGGCAGCTTATTTCCCTAGTAGGGGCCAGAGAGCAGGGCCTGGGGTCTGAAGAAGGGAAGTGATCTAACCGCAGCGATCTGTGGTTGGGACCAAAATAGAGTTGTTGACACCACTCTCGGCCATGCTTATGGCATGCCCTGCGCATGACTCTGCTGGGGGCGGTAGCAGGGGTGGGGGTGGGGAGGGGGCCGTGTTCAGGACTGGGGACCCATGTCCTCTCAAAGGCTGCCTCAGGGTCTGGGAGACAAAGGTAGGGAACAGCCCCCCTGCTTCTGCTTTTCCGATGCACCACCCTCTTGTATTTCATTGTAGAGACTTCCCACTGACCCGCGGGTTATCAGATGTCCTCCAAGCGGCCTCTGGTTCTGTGCTCAGATGAGATCTCAGACAGGTGCAGACACTCGAGGTGCTGACCATGTGCATGGTAGTGAACTGGCTGTGGACGGCCCGGGGCTGGGTGGTGGGGGCGGTAGGAGAGAGCAGGCTTTGCCAAACTCAGGACTAACTTCAGGAAGAAGGGGCCGAAACTCATTCTCATCTCCATTCCTTCGTCCGCGAGTTGATGCTAGCCAGACTGAATGCTTTTTGACAAATACGGGCGAGTAAATTAAATATTCTGTAAAACCTGTCTTTGTATGTATGGTTGTCATTATTGAGTGAAATGGTATGTTCTTTGCCTGTAGAATTTGAGATGCAGTCAAGGCCCTTTTGCTTTACTTTGGTGATGGCCATGTTTGGATGGTTCAAGAGGGCTCACGGCAAAAGCTTCAGGGCTATCACATGGCCAAACAGAAAAACGTAACTTCTAAAAGTGTCAGGCAACATTTCCTCTGCACGTGTTGCTTTGAAAAAACGGCATTTTAATTCCAAAATTTATATTTGCAAATTAAAAAAGAAATCTTTAGGCCTGGAAGAGGTTTTACCAGCTAACAAATTTTGTAAGTAGCCTTTTTCACATTCCGGATGTTAGCTAGGTCTAAGTATTTTTGTGTCAAGACAGCGGTATACCTAGAGACTTTGCAAATTCAGGCTGCCAAGAACTTTATTGGTAATATACGACTTGTTGACTTGTGTTTTTAGCATTTATATCTCATATTCCCACTTAATTGCAAGCTTTTGAAAGCAGGCAACTGTCTTAGACACACGTGCAGTTCCCTTTGGACCCGATATTAGGGTGGCTTGATTTTCTTCGCTTGATCCTCACCTTAAACTTGGTTTTCTGAGCTTAAAAAGAAGAGTGGTAGAACGGTCAGACAGTAGAGGGTATCACACATACTGGGACCACGGCGAACTTCCTACTTCCATAGGAAGCAGGAAGTAGCATCAAGGGAAGGTCTGCACGCTGTGATGGCTGCATCTGGCCTTTAGTATTTTATTTGTCATTGCCCTACGATTGTGAATAAGCATCTACCGTGTTGGAGTCTTGACCACAGACTCACCATATCGCTGGGAGGCACAGAGAAACAGCTCTTACTTCCTCTCCAAAATGAAAACTTGGCTGACTTCTTGTTGTCTTTGGCCAGAAGGTTCTGAGGTTTCACAAAGGTGAAAAAATACAAATAACATCAAAGTATAATTCGAGGGAAGAGATTTTTATCGAGGAGCACAAGTGGTTGCCCCTTAGTAGTTGTTTGCCTACTTTTATGACTCCCGTCCCCCCAAGCCCCTGCTCCTTCCATCTTCTATGAAGAAAATCTTAGAGTTCAGGCTTTTATCAATTCTCCATCCATCTCCTTTCTCTGAGCCACACACCTGGGCTTTGCCTGCAAGGTGGGCATCTTTGCAGAGGGCAGGAACAACCTGGTTTTGGGAGCAGTGACGGAGGGCTTTCTCTGAATTGCTTTCCACATTGACTGAGAGCTCATTGCTGCTCATGGCACAGTTAGGCCTGCCTCCGCATCTGACTTTGGGGCGGTGTGTGGAGAAGGTCAGAGTCTGCAGGAGGTGGGGGCAGCGAAGCCCAGTATGGAGTCACGTGCATGTCAGTGTGGGGCACAGGCTCCCCGAAGGGCTCAGGCCAGCCCCACCCCAAACTCCTCCCATGCGCATTTGGGGTATATTTTGCATGAACTTCTGCCACCTGGAACTTTCTTCACCCATACTTTTTTGAAAGTTAAGTTTTGAACTGTTGCTTACCACAGGAAATTTCATTCTGGGGTCCAGTTTGGACCCCATTCTAGCCTGCTAAGAGAGTTTTGAACTATCATCAGTGGACGAAGACTTACAATAATACAGCATGACTGCTCTCAGAGTATCTCATCTGACCTTCACAAGTCCTGGAATTTGCCATCCGCTAATTTGATTAAGTGTGATTCTCAGTCTTTATTCAAATTACTGATAAAAATGTGCAAAAGCATAGCACCAAGGACAGAATCCTTTAGCATGACATTTCCTGGAGAGCTTCCCTTGTAGGTTTGACCTAAATAAATAAATAAATAATCCACTTTGGGCCCAAGAAACAGGGGGGCACCCAGGACCCAGCATAGACATTGGAGGCAGACAGACCTGGCATTGTAACCTGGCCTACACCAACTTGGCCATTCCCAGTGATCAGATTATTTCGGGGCTGAGTTTCTAATGATTGTAGGTGGGTGAGTGCTACAGGCCTCTCCTCCACAGGATTCCTAACAAAGCAGGTGTCAGACTCAATCAGTCTTTGCTAGTAAGCTGACACAGAAACGGTCACACAACCTGTTCTTGAAGCTCAGTGAAGACCCGATCTTCTGTTTCGACTAATGTGTCAGGGACAGCGAGTGCCCTCAGACCTTAGGGCAGACACATGGGGCGTGCAGCAGCTAGAGCCCCTAAGCCAGCCCTGGCCCCAGGGGGTAGTACAAATATTATCATTTTCTGTGTGTGCCAGGAAGTGAGAAAGTTTGGGCAGCCCTGACATAATGACTGTCTTAGTTAGTTTAGGCTGCTAGAATAGAATAGAATAGACAGGGCAGCTTAAACAACAAACATTAGTTCAGGAGACTGGAAGTCCAAGATCAAAGTGTCAGCGTGGTTGGGTTCTTGGTAAAGACCCTCTTCCTGGTTTACAGACCACCGACCACTTTCTTGTTGTATCTGAAAGAGAGAGGAAGAGAGGGATACCTAGTCTCAGTCTCTTTTTATAAGGACACTAAGCCCATTTTCAGGAGGGCTCGACCTGCATGACCTAATTACTTTCCAAGGGCCCCATCTCCTAATGCCATCAGAGTGGCATGAATTCGGGAGGACACAAACCTTCAGTCCATTGCAATCACCCTGGCAGGTTTATTTGATGGAAGGTTTATTTGAAGCAGATGCAACAATATTTTGGTTTTAGGTTTTAGCTCACCTTCTAGTGGTATCGGAGTTCAGAATATTTTGAAGGATGAAACACAGACCCAGTGGGAGCCCTAGACCAAGAACAGAGCCAAAAATGCTCTGGGCTTGCCAGATTTTTGTGCCCACAGGGCAGAGATTCCTGGACAGTATTTCTAACCGATCATCTCTCTCTGACACCACTTAATTTTCCACTGAAAAATTATTTCTAATATCTCTTATGCTCTTTAATAAACCCAGTAGTGCTGATCAAGATAGTATAGTTGAAACACTTGGGTGATCTCTGATGTGAATCTATCAAAAGCCAACTCACCAACCCTGGAGTGTGCCTTTTTGATGATAGCACATCAGATGTTGACTAACCATCCTTGGGTGTAGATTAGAACTAACTTATACACACTATACCATACTGTTCAAGCTGAAGTATCTTAAAGTAAATTACAGCCATCGTGAAACCCTGCCTTCTTAGCTGTGTGACCTTGGGCATGGCCTATCGTCTCTGATGTTCAATTTCCTTATCACTAAAAAGGTAAGGGAATACGTGGCAGGGTGACTGGGACAATTAAATGATATAATACACACTGCTTGGCACATATTAAGTGCTCAATAAATGGAGGCATAATATTGTTCACAATTATGGTCTGCTCTTCAGATACCTAAAACATGTTAGTTGTATTTCTTACCACTCTGCATTAGATTAAAGCACTTCAGTGTTCTTGGTTATAAACAGTCACATCTGTTTCTAATGCTGGGCTTCTGTGGGCCGATTGCCTTGAGGTTCTACAAGCAAATGGGAAGACAAGAAGGGAAGGGGCTGGCCTTTTCTCTAAGGATGACCTCTTGGAAAAAAGATTTTGAGATATATGTAGGGATTCCTTCATTTCTCGAAGATCCTGCACTTGCTCGGGGTTTAGATTTAACAGCTGTGTCTGTATATCTAATCTGTGCATAGTACAGCATCTTCTTTACCAGTGCACACGTGTAGACATTGTTTTTATAGGATCTCCAGCGACAGCTTAGGTAATGTGTTTTTCTTGCCAAGCAGTGGTGATGGTTGCTGGCTTTTTCAGGTTTACCACCCAGGACCCTAGATTTGTTTTAAGGGAGAAGCAAGTAAACGACTCTTGGCTTTGACTCAAGGCAATGACTAACCATTAGCGGGCACCTGTTGCCTGGAGCCTCCCTGGTTATCATGTCAAGCATTGCAGGATGAAGCATCTGCCAATGTTTGCCTGCAACAGTCATAAAGCGGACGGGGTCCACCGGGCACCGGAAGAGGGGGTCAAGTCTTCATGGCCTCAGCTACCTGGATATGCTCATCTGCATCCATCGGGAGAGATTCTGAAGACAGTCCATCTCACCTGTCTTCAGTCCCAGGCCCCTGTTTCCTGGCAAGAGAGCAAGAGAGCCTTACACGAGATGGGAAGGGCCTCTGGGACGTTCCTGCGGAGTTCACGCTGTGTGTGTCCCACTCTCCAATCAGAGTCCTTTGCCCCAGGGCACCGTGGTTGTAGGAACGGACCTAATACCTTGGCTCCAAAATCAGTAAAATCTCTGCATGATGACAAACGATTCAGCTTGAAACATTGCATTATTCCCAGCCACACCCTGGCTGAGAGAGGAAGGGACCACTGGCTGACTGTGGAGAAAGGGGATGAGCTGCTGCGGAGAGGACTGACAGCTTGGGGAGTCTGGGAACGTGCAGTGCGTCGGTGTATTTTGGTGATGACGGGGCCTCGGGGAACAGCGTTTGGGCCAGCTCTGAATGAGATGGTCTTTCTGCTGCAGGCAGAGACTCACCACTCCTCCTCGGTCCCCCGAAGGAAGGGAGGCAGTTCGCTGGCCCACCGTCACCCAGGATCCTTGTCACAATCATCCTCTGCTCTTCAGCCCATCTCTAGTGACCACAAGCTGTGGATTTAGAATAGCCTTCACTTCGGATGTTCCATGCCATAGACAGACCATGTGTCCTGGTATTTTTGGTTTGAAAATAGTTATTATATATATTAACATACCAATATATAATATAGTAATATATTTACACATAAATATATAATTTTATATACGATATACAATTAAAATTTTATATATGATATAAATTTATATATTTATGCATAGAGATGTACATCTATACATATGTCTATATGTATACATATATACATATCTATCTATCTACTATCTATCTGTCTATCTATCTAATTTTCAAAGGGTATCCTTGGACAAAATTGGGACATAGTTGAGTCTTTCCTAAGCACTCCATTCAGAGTGAAGGTACTTCCTTTCTGCCTCTCCTTTTCCTTCTTTAGACAGGGCTCTGGTGCTATCTGCAGTATTTTGTGTCCCCATGACTCAGGGGTGACCAAAAGCTGGCATTCTGCCTGTGTTCCATTGGCCAAGCCCTATGGCCTCTCCTTGCTGGGGAGAACGTTGTCTTTTTCTTCCACCAAGATGCCTTCTGTCCACCAAGCTTGGCCAATGAGAGAGAGAGAGAGAGGATGGCTTTCCCTAATTCTCACCAAGTGGCCTTGTTGACCAGTGGGGACCCGGTGTCTGTTCTCTCTCCCTTCTTCCACTTAGTCCTCAGAGTCCCCTTGGCCACAGGGGAATGGAGGTGATGGAGCAGCAGCACCAAGACCGGGGTTGTTGGAGGAGAGAGCGTAATGCTTGACCCAAAGAAACAAGTTCCAGACGCAGCATTTCAGGCATTCAGTGGAGGGGGTAAGATGTTGATTGGCACAGGGAGACTTTTCTAGAACTTCTCAAACCCGACAGAAAGACCCCTGAGCACCAGCTCTATGTGCCTGTGATTCAGATTGGGCCTGGGGGCAGGTGTCTTATGGCCCTTCCTTCTGCATTTCATTTCATGGATCTGTCAGGAAGCTTTGCACCGAGCTGAATGCTGTCACCCTTTGGCTTTTCTGATGGGTCCGGGGAGGTCGGATGGGGGGGCGGGACACAGAGATCATTCCAGTAGTGTTACGAGTCTCCTGGGGCAAAACACCATCAGTATTAATGTGGAAAATAGCTCAAGGGTGATGAGAGCTGCTGTACCCCCCGTCCCCATACTTCCTTTCATCTGTCTGCTCTCTGTCATTCCAGGAAATGCTGACCTCTCAGGGTGAGCAGGTCACAGGCCACACCTGGGGCTGGCAGAAACAGACCTCAGGATGCAAACTCTGCTTCTAGATCATCCGGGTGTGCCTGTGGGTGCCAGAGAGAGGTATTTGGAGCAGTAGGATTTCTGTCTGTGAGGTGTATCCAGAGAGACTGGCTTGTCCAGGAACTATGATTAGAGAGAGCCTCATTTCCATGGCGGGGGGGGTGGCCTGAGGCACCCCAGAATCACAGGCCAAGGGCTAACAAGCCAATCCCCTAACTCCTGGCAAGACCACCCTCGGGCAGCTTATGATGGACTGTGCCAGACCCAAGGCATGATCTCCTGTTTGAGTCTCTTTTTAACATAGCTTCCTCTGGCGTCACTTAGCTGGCATTGGGGAAGGCACTCAGGCTGTTCCTCCTGGTGTTCATCTCCAGGGAGATGAAACCCCAGGTTTCCTTAGTTCAGAGTTTTGGGGACCGAAGGGGGATGTGTCCCCAGGTGGAGCAAATGCCGCTGGGATATCAGTGCTGACCTGAGCTCCCACGAGCCACAGTGGGGGTGGGGTGCAGGTCATCAGCACACCACTGTAGCTGGAAGCGTCATACCTGCAAAAGAATTTCCTCTTCTTGCCTTCCAGAGACTTTCTGCTACGAGGTGTGCCACAGGGAATGGGGAGCTGAGGGGGCAGCAGGCCTGCCCCATTCCCATCCCCACAGTGGTCGCTAGAGGGTCCAGGCCCTTGGCTCCCCAGTGCCCCATCTCTTGGGGCAGAGGTACTCCTAGCTCCTCTTTATGGACCAGGATTTCTGAACTTCAAAGCCAACAACTCCTCTCATGGCTTCTTTCTTAGAGCAAGTATTTGCCAAGAACAAAATCAACCCTCCTAGCTCATTCCTTTCCAGTATTTTAAAGAAAGGTCTAGGAGTTAGATCTCCAGCACCAAGGTCCTGGGTAAGTTCGCTAGCTGTGATCTGGACACATGGTCTCGGAATGGCTTTTCCAGCCCCAATTAGCGTCCTCTCTGCTAGTTACATTAACTTTCACCAGGAGCTTTCCTGCCCAAGACTGGGAGGTGGGGCGAGCACTTAGCGTTCCGTGCACTGTCAACTCATCTCGGTTGCATGTGGGGCATTGATTTTACGTGTCCCTCCCCAGCAGACCTGCTAATAAGATTCTTTTCCCTCTCTTTCCTACCTCACCCCCACCCGCTTCAACCTGGCCTGACTCCTGGTCAGACCTTGATTGCATGTCTCATTGATTCCATTCAGCTATTTATTAATACGCTAATTAGTATGTTCATTTAAGAGAGAGTGACACCGCTTTTTAAAAATAAATGTACAGAGGTGCAGGTTAATGGAAATTTCTGTTTATTTAACATTGATGTCTGGTGTGAAGAGGATTAGTTTTGAATGTTAAAAGGACATGAGGGTTTTTTCCAGGGTTTAAATCACTTTCGCTGACAGTCACTAACACTCTTTGAAAGGTGACACCTAGAATCATATTGCACTTTCCTTCAGTGATCACAGGCGCTCAGCTTTTTGGGTAGGGACACTGGGGGAGGAGGGGGGCTGAGAGGGTGCAGGGCTGGCTGCACACAGTCTTCCACGCACAGCTTGGATGCATGTGAGGATGGTTGGCTGCTACAGTAGAAACAAGTGAGGCACACTCTCTGCGGGTCTGTCTGCGGGTCCAGATGGGGCTTTGTAATTAAACATGCACGAATGGTTGAATGTTACTTTTCTATTGCAGTCTTGTTCTGTTTGTTCTTGAGTTGCTTCTGAGTGCTGTTTTCATCAGACTAGGTTAATTCTATAATGACCAGTCCCCAGTATGGACAGGTTCACACATTGCCATGTAGTATCGGTCTGTGGGGGGATTTTGCTACATGCAGGCCCTCCCGGAGCCAGGTTCCTTCCGCCTTGTGACTTTGTTGTCCCTAGGGCTTCTCAGTTCCCTGCTGGCATTTCTGCATCTGGTCAGGAGAGAAGAAAAAGTAAGTGTATGAAGGAAGTTGTGTCGCAGGTGTGGGGATTGGGCTCTCTGTCTTCAAGCCCAGCAGCACTGGGACTGGACGCGGAGTCTCTTTCTGCCAAGGGCAGCTGCAGCCCAGCTCAGAGACAGAACAGGCCCGAGAAAGCCTGTAGGACACTGCTAATCCAGAAGAGAGGGCATGTACACACTTTAGATCAAGGAAGACTTTTCCTAAGGGGTATTTTTTATACTTTGCGGATAATAAAAGAGAACTATAAATTGAAAAAAAAAAAAAACACAAAAAAACAATGAAGCAGGTAGAAGAGAAATGCATAAGATCCCAAAGGCAATAGATTTGTGTTTCAGAGGTCTCTGGGGGGAACATTTTCCCTTTAGTTGGCTAGGTGCTGGGCTCCTTGTGTAGGGACTGAATGGTATCTTTGTTAGAGAGAGGAAGGCGGTGTAACGTGTATGGGATGTTGGGAGCTGCTGGGGAATCATGTTATTATGGGATGGATTGGTTTGGAAAGAGGAGTTTTGAGAAGATTCAGCGTTATCTCTCTCTCATGCCCCCAATGTTATGAGAGTGAGGCAAAGTAAAATATGAATTTAGACTTCTTTTATGCTTTAGGGGGTGGGTACCTATAGAAGGGGTTTGGCAAGGAAGGTAACCGGATTTGATTTACTTTTTAGAAAGATCAGAGCCTTGGGGGTGTGGTGGGTAGCATAGAGGAGCATGAAGCCGAGTCAGGGAGTCAATTAGGGGGCTAGCACCGCAGTCTGGGAAGAGGTAAAGGCATTGGAATGAAGGGGAGGGAAGGGCGGAAGCATCTAGAAATGGGTCAGAGGTTGATGAGCAGGTCTTGATGGTCATTAGGTGAGGGGCTTGAAGACCAGGAGGGTGGTGCTGTACCAACAAAGGGAGGGAATGCAGAAGGAGCAGGTGTAGACGTGGAGGGGCTGGATTTTGATGAGCTGAGTTTGAGGTGTCCATGGGACGTTGACTGGACACAGGCAGGGTGTGGTGTGCAAGTGACCCGGAGGCTGGCGGAGAGGGGACTGAGGTCTAAACTGGAGATCGGATGAGGGGCTATGGGCGGAGATGTGGTCATCGCGGCCTGATGGGCATGTGATTTATCTGAGCCCTGGGCCAAGGTGGATTTTGGGGGGTTGTGGGTGGGCAGAGGAGCTGGACTATCTCCTTCCTTCTCCTAGTGGGTGTCTTAGACAGACACCTTGGGGGCATAAGGGGGTGATTATGTACAGCAGGCCTCAGTGCCTTGTGAATACAAAATAAAGTCATGTTTTGGTTAAAATCTAAATTATGATGATTTTTTTAAATCAGTGAGCTGTACTTAGAACCTCTTTAAGCGCTTGGTAATTGCCCCCCTGCAGCTCCAGAAGGGCTGATCGGCTCCCTGTTGCTGTGCTCCCCATGAACCCAAGCGCCCACATCCCTCTCAGCAAGAGAAGGCAGGCCACAATTCTGAACAATTCTGAATTAACTTTATTAATGGGTAGAGATTAAGGAAGGGAACAGGAGAGCAACATAGAGGGTAACTTGCCCTGATTCACAGTGGAAGGGCGGGCCCCTGACTTAAGAGGTACCTCATGATTCATTTCTGAGTATCTAGAAAGACTGGGCTCATCCTCATGCTCTGCATTGGGGGGCACTCTAAACTCCACTTGAACACCCACATTCCAGCCCTCATTTTCTTCCTAGGGAATGTCCTCTCCCTTCAGGGGATGCCTCCTTATTGGGTATAGGGGTGGAGTATGGCCTTAAGGCAGCAACAGAGCCACAAGAGAAGAGCAAGATTGTCCCACACTGTTGTGCTTCCCGAAGTCTGGGTCTGTGCCCCAAGCTACGTGTGGCTCTGGGCTCAGCCTCTCCTCCTGGTAAAGGGAGCACCCACTCCCCAGTTCTGTCTTCTCCTGCCCCTCCTTTTTCTACCTCATGCTCAAACTGTAACTCAAAGGTCCCTCCCCCAAAATGAGCTGAGCATTTGAAAATCATTTTAGGAAACAAAAAATCCCAGCTGCCCCACGCTGCTCAATAAACAATCAAACAGACAAAAAACCAGGGAATATTAAATATGTCGTAGTCACTGAACCCAAACAATGGTTTGCAGGACTGCTGAGGACACCTCCCTGCAGTCAATGTACTTTACCACTTTCTAGAGCATGGAAGTGGGTAGTGGTTCAAGCAAATGGTTTTCCAGAATCAAGGAATCGATCTCCAGGGGTATTTAGTGTCTACTGACTTTGAAGGTTTTTCCAGCATCTGTGGTTCCAGGTTTCAGAGATCTTAGGAGGGACCAAATATAACAGAGTTGCCAGGGTTGGAGCATTTTATAAAGCTCCTCAGGTGATTCTCATGTGTGACCAAGTTCACAGCCATTTCTAGTGGCTGAACTACACAGCTGTCTCTATCTGAGACATCTCGGAGGGAGGGAGTCATTAATAGATAGTTTGTGAATGGGGTGATTAAGCTGCCTGAGATACCTGTTTCCTTGTATGAATTTTATTCATACAAATTAGGAAAAACATTGGTATTTTGAGCCCCAGTTTTAGCTTTGGAAAGAGGTTGTGTATTTATTGGAAAACACAATAGAATTCTTGGTCTTGGTCTTTGGTGAGAACATGTCCAACTCTGAGTCAGAGCAGGCGTTTCTGGGATGAGTGGTGGGAGCAGAACAAGGACTGCCTGGCATCTATCCAGCCATGGGCTCTCCCATTGTTCTCAGGGTCATCTATCTCCAGTCTGTGCCCCCTTTCCTGGACGCTCCCTGCCAAGCAAAGGTGTACAAAATGATGGGGCAGTAAAAATAAATAAATAAATACGACCTCACATGCACTTAAAATTGCCCTAGCCTCATCAGCTTATAAAAATCCTTTCTCAGTCATCTTGTAGTTAGAATTAAACTCGACTGAATTAATTTTGCATTAGGATTTAATTTGATTAAAGGCAGGGCTAAGTGAGTCTAGAACTCCACTTCCTACTATGACAACTAAGGGCTGTTCAGCGTGCCCGGGGCTCTCCAAACCCCTCACAAACCCCACCGGATTTGGGACGTGGCATTCCTAGAAACTCCTTTGAGTCTTTCCAAAGCAAGGCTTTGTCTCTCTTCACACTGTCCCCATGCGCGGCCCTGGAGTGAAGCCACCAATTCAAAGGGCTCTGTCTGGCTGGGTGTTTTCTTCAGTTTCACGTTTTGTTCGACAGCATTAGATGTGCTCACGCTCAGACTCCCCAGGGCCTGTGTGTGCGTCAATGACGGCTCTCTGTCCTAATTTGGTCATGGTGATCTTGGGATCTGTAGTTGTGGCTACAAAAAGAGGTGCTCTCTAGTTTCTTGTCATCCCCAGGGCTTATTTGCAAGCTGCTACATAAGCCTGAAATAGAGAGCAGTCCAGAGACTAGAAATCCAGGCTACCGACAAATGCTCTTGTTACCTTGACCCCTGATATGAGTCTCTTGATGGGTGTTTGTGGGGTCCTGATGGCTTTTACTCCTTCCCTATCTTCTCCATGGCTCTGGGATGCCTGTCCTTTGATTCTTCTGCACTAGACAAATGAGTCAGAATCCTTGCAACAACTCCACCGTCCCCAGCTGATCCCAGGAGGAGCTCTATGTAGCTCCCAGGCTCTTCTCTTGACTTCTGCCCTTCCCCCCGCCCCCCCCAAGCATCCTCAACCATTCCTGTAGGCATTCAGGGAAGCCCTTGGCAAAGGTACAGAAGGAACTACATTGGCCATGGAGGGGATGTTTGTTAAGTGACATGCAAGACCTAGAAACTTAAATAGTGATGTAGACGTGGGAAGGTTTAGGGAAGCAACATGCTGCAGGCTTAAATGTAAAGGCTCTGGGATCAGATCTAGATGCAATTCACATTCTATGACTTCTTACCTGGACAAGTTACTTAAACCTCCCCGAGGCTCCTTCTTCATCTATAAAATGGGATGATGATACCTTCCTTACAGGGTTAAGTGAGATGATGTATGTCAAGTGCTCATTACCAATACCTGGCCCAGGGCAGGCATTGTTAAAGAACGTGCCCTACTACATCTTCTTTTTGGAAAGGATTTCAGCTTCAAATGATCTCTGTGCACAGGAATCAGAGAAACTATCACTGTGGAGCTAGCTGGAATCCAGTTTACTATTTCAGGAGAGGAAGTATTTGAAAAATAAATGTATTTTTTTCAGGCCACTTGTAACAGATTGGCATAGTTTGGGCCTCCCTTTCCTTGAAGAGTGAAACCAGATGGGCCAGTTTGGTATTTGACTTACATTATTTTCCTTTTGTGAATCTCATGGGCTGAACTCATGGTTCCCAAGCCCTACTTATCCTAGGATTCAACTAAGGAGTTTCTGAGAAAGTACAGATTCCCTGGCCTAATCCCAGGCTGCTGGAATCAGAATCTCCAAGGGTGTTGGGAGTGGAAGTGGGGATGGAGAACCTTCTGGGAAGGGTTTCCAGGGGGGGATCTGGTGATCGGTTTAGGAAGTCCCAAGGCAAGAGCACTGTTACTGGTTCGGTTCGCTGGTGGGGGATGTGCTGCGACCATTCGCACTGATGGAGTTTTCTTCCCACTCCATTCTCCAGTATATCATTAAAAAAAAAAAATCACAATACCCGAGGGATTATCAGCACCTGCCCCCTTCTCTTCCTGAATCTAAATGAGTATGTCTGGTCCCGAATTAACAGTGGCCCTTTTTGACCACAGTGACACTACATTGTGGAGATACTCTCACAAATAGTCTTCACTGAAATTCTCCCTTCATTTAGGCTTTTGTATGTGACACATACATTGGATTCCTTCTCTTTCGCTTCCTCCACCCCGCAGTGCAGCATTGCTGAACCCACTCAGCTGGGCACAGGGGATGGAGAGGTCAAGACCGCCTCAAGCAAATCCATGTCAGTGTGGCATCCTCTCTCTCTTCCCTTCCTCTTTCTTGTCTTCAAACCTCCTTGTGAGGACCGTCCCCAGCTGTGACCCTGGGGAGGTGTGAGGGAAGAGAAGACAAGCGTGAGACTGTGTGGTTATGGGTGTCCCTCATTGACCCTTCCTTGTTGTCTCCTCTTCATTTTTCTGCTTGGGCGGGAAATAGTAACACTCAGGGTCACGATGCTCGGTGGCTCCTGCTAAAGTCTGAGCGATGGCTCTCTGCTGATCCTATCAGGAAAATGCTTCTGGAAGGTTTCGCTGATGTCTGTTAGATCTGCTGCAGGGAGAACAAACTCTAGGAAATATAGCATTATTTGTTCCTTTTTTTTTCTTCTCAAGGACGAGTTTTAGATGTTGTGAGTGATCATGTTTTAGAATCATGTCAGCTTGTTTCTTCCACAGATTCTGGGAAGTCAAGGGAGTGACCTGGGAGCCTCAAATCTATAAATTTCTAAGGATCTTCAAGGAATTTGACATATGAGTTAGCACATAAGCAAGGCATACCTCCTTCTTAGCAGTGAGTGCCCTGAGCCAGGAGTGTGTGCTCTTGTGACGGGAGCTGTGGAGTCTGCCCCTGGCCTGATGATGGGCAAGTGAGACTGGACCACCTTGAATGGTCTTGAAAGTGGGGTCTTCCTCCCCCTCCCTGGGAGGAGCCAGAGGGCTACCCTAGAGCAGACTAGAAGGCCACTGGCTTCTTTGGCCTCTGAGGGTTGGCGGATGTTATCTTGGGAAAGGAAGGAGAGAGTCTTTCTAGGTGTGGTTGAGAAACATCCTCCCCAAATTTAGTGATTCTCAAATTGATCCTAAACCAGCGGTTCTCAAACATGACTGTGAAGTGGAAACCCATGAGCCAAATCACATTGGTGTTTTATTTAGGCCCATGGAATGTTTTGCCGTTGGATAGTAAAAATAGAGTGAATTCCGACTTCAGGGCTCAGAAATAATAGGAGAGATAAGCCCCGCTAAAGAGATCTCTAATACTTGTCCCCTCCTGGATACTAGAGTTCTTGTGGTCCTGGAAGCATCCATTTTTCCCATATCCATCTTCAAACCTTTTCTGTAAGTGCCACCATTGTTTGGCATTCCAAAGATTAACTTTGGGAGTAGGCAAGGTCCTGTTCCTGAAGTTGTGGCTAGAGGACAGGACCCCAGGTCTTGCAGAGTGACCAGAACATCACAAAGGGAAACTAGACATAGGTCTGGCTCAGTCAGGTGTACCCTTCTGGAGCATCTTGTCCATTTGAACAGTTGTTAAAGCAACTGTTGGACTAGCTGTTATCAAAGATGATTGGCCACTCAGTACAATTCAGTTTCTAGGGTTGGTGGGTTACTGGTGGTTCCCTTCCCGTGTGCTGACCTCCGCTCTGAATACGTAACATGATTCCATCAGTCAGCAAAAATAGATGAGGCCACCTTCTGTGAGGTCTAGACCCACAGATGCTGGGGAGCTTTGTGGCAGATGGTGTCAGCCAATCAGCCAAACCTTTCCCTACCCTATTATACTTCCTATCACCTTTGCCCCAACTGATCCTATCCTCTCCTTCCTTCCTTTCCTGCATAAAAACACAGCAAAGTCATGTTGCCCTCCCTTTCTGGGGAATCTGGAAACCCCACTGCTGTCTTGCTTATTTTAGAGAATGAGGGTCTTGAGAGGAAAATGTGTCAGAGCACATTTACAGGGTGTACCCTCCTTGGGACTGTGTAATGAAAGAGTAAGAAAAAACATCAGGTCAATCCGTCGCCCTGCTCCCAGGTGGCAAAACGTTTAAGAATTACTCGTAGAGAAGGGATGCCTGGCTTGCTTTCATCATCCCGAGATCTCAGTCCAACAGTTGCACTATTTAGGGAGTGTCTTCCCTAAGCCAGGGACAGTGCCAGGAGCTGGGGTTCAATGGTGAACTGGTAAATATGGCCCTACCATCCACGGGGCTCATGGTCTGTCCCTGGAACAGTCCTTGCTGTTCCACCCTCACTCTGCATCAACACCCACATCTATTCTCTAGCTTTCATTGGGTTAAATGAAGGCTGCCTGCAGGGGCCTAAGAAGGGAGGGTGGGAGGTCGGATCCTTTTGGGAGAACACTAGGAACTTTTTGAGCCCAAAGCATATTGGGAGAGGGGCTGGCATCCTCTTGAATTCCAGGCCTGAGGAGAGAGACGAGTCCTGGCATAGGGCAGGAAGAGGAAAGCGCATCTGCTTTTTGCAGATCTTATTGATTCGGTGCAGACAATGAATAAAAAGGGCAGGAGCAGACAGGTTACGTATGCGTGGCGAGTTTTGCTCGATGTGGCTCACTGCTCTCCTCATCTGCAGCACACGTGCAGCTCAGACCAATGCCAAGCTCGGGAATTTATTTATGAAATTATATAGCCTTTCCTCAAGTAACATTTTACTTTTATTTTATTTCATCTCCCGGATTCCTGCAGTGAGAGCAGAAGTTATTTCCTCATAGGTAGCTACCTTTTGACACTCATTCATATAAATGGAAGGGAGGATGGGGGAAAATATCTATAGTGCATGGCAGACATTTACGCCAAGAAAGACGTGATGATAGTTTAACGGTTTACATTTCCATTGGATTCAGTCTCTACCTAGAAACCTGAGAAATTAACCCTAGTGGGCACCTTCTCATCACTCAATGGAACCGATAATGACAGTCCTAGGAGTCTCCCAGGATCACCTGTCACATAGTGATGGGGTGTGCACCTCTCACCCTCTGCACACTTAAGTCTGTTTCTGCATGCTGTTTATTTTCTGTGGAACCTCCTGGCTCTGTTCTGAAGCTCTGGGATCTCTAGTTATTAACAAGGGGCCCTGGGAGCTTTCCTCTTGCCCCAAACAAGAATCGTGCTATCAGCCAACGTCACTTATGGATTCTCTGATACCACAAAATGGGGTGAGAAATCTCTGAGAGGAATCTCTTTTCCTGAAGTATAATTAATGTTATGGCATAACGTAAGTCAGTCCCTTGCCAGAAGCATTAGAATACTTTCTGGAAGAAGGTAACGTGATCCTAGTCATCAAGTTATTCCCACAAACAAATCTCTGAATACAAGGTCAAAGCATACAAAGATAAGTTGGCACACAAGGGAGACAAGGGAACATGAATAAGAACTAGCACGAACAATAGACCTGCAGGTTCTCTGGATACTGCGGGGATCAGGCACTGGCTTTAAAATAACAATGCTTACCATTTTAAGTAGAAATAAGACAAGATTGAGAAACCTGGCAGCAAACTAGAAACTATAAAAATGACATAGTATATTTGAAACATGGACCAAAAAGAAATTCTAGAACTTAAAATATAGTAAGTGAAATTCAGAACTCACTGAATGGATTTTAAAAGAATTTAGACACAGCTGAAGAGATAATTAATGACGTGGGGGACAGGGCAAAATAAACCATCTGAAATGAAGGATAAAAAATACAAAAGTGGGGGTAGGAGACGTGGAAGATACTGGGAGAAGGTCTTACCTATTGAACTGGATTTCCACAAAGAAGGAGAGAGAATGGGAGAAGAAGTATTATTTGAGGAAGTCATGGCTGTGAATTTTCTAAAACTGAAGAAAAATACCAGTACACAGATTCGAGGAGGCCTACAAACTCGAAGCAGGATAAATAAGAAGAAATCTACATCCAGACACGTTGTAATACAAATGCAGAAAGTTGAAGACAAATTGTACTATTTATTATTTCCCAAGCAAGTCCCCAATTTCCTTGTATCTGTACCTTGGCATGTACCATTCCCTACTTCTTCAGTTTCATCTGTCCAGATGTTACCTATTATTTATCAGGCTTTATCTGATAATCCTCCTGTTGTTACCTCCAAGCAGATTTACAATTAAAATAATCAATAATAGTCTAATGTCGACAATATGAATCCCACTTTTTTGACTACTGCTACCATGATGGAGCACCTGTTTCCTTCTAGGCATTGTCCTTGGCATTCATCATACATGATCTCATTTAATCCTCATAAAACTCAGCAGGAGTTTCTACACAGGAAAAAACTGAGGCCACCCGGTTTGCCTATAAACTTATATAGCATTTTACCCATTTTGTGCCACTTACACCATTTTTTTCTTGAACTACTGTCCTTTGTATGCAAAGCCCATCTCATCTAGAGGGCGAAACTCATCTTCTTTTTGTGTCTCCTGTGGTGCCTAGGACCTAGCTTTGCACACGCATAGCAGATGTCCCTTCATTTGTTGAGGAAGTCCCACACGTGGCATGTCCCCCAAATGCCTTAAGTGCCTGTGGATCTGTTAAAAGCCTGAGCAGACGCACCAGTGGAAGTTGTGAGCCTGTCCCACACCTTATCATCTCTGCCTGCCTCAGCGGCTCCCATTCACACGTTAAATTGAAAGCAGCGACCGATGCTCTATTTAAAGTGTCCTCGAAAATGGTACTCAAGTGTGGAACACAGCTATTTCACTGACGTGGGCAAGGTATTTATGGAGAGGTTGTTTTTCCTTTGGATCGGGGGGTTTGTAACCAGGAGCCATTATATGACACCTGTGTGGATGTCAAAAGGAAAACAATGAGAAAAAAAAAACAAACCCAAAAAACTCCTCTACTGGTTACCTCCATCTCTATCAAGACATTATCTCCCTGGTTATTTTCTACATCAAGCCATGTCTCTTCCATCAGCATCCAAAGATCACAGAATATGACCCCGGGCCAGTCAAAGTTGAAGCAGGAATTGTCCGGAGCAGAGAAAATAATTGTAGTGTGCTCCATTAGCATTCCGGCAACGGCTCTCTCTGGATCTGTTCTCTTCCTCAGCTTGACAGCTTAATGGTTTGCGGAGAAGGAATGCTTTAGCACAGCCGGTCTCTACCTACTGTGGGGAGGGGCTAACTGGTGAAAGCACTAGGTGAAATCTCTAGAGGAAAGGGGGGTGCTATGGGAAAAGAGGTGTTAAGTTGGAGGAAGTGGCCAACTTCATCAGAACCGCGCGCGGTCCCTGCTTCCAGCAAACCCGTGAATTGTGTGTGCTTCTGTGTCCTGTGGCTGATCTTTCCCTCCCTGGCTCTCTGTCTGGGCACCTTGTCACTGGGTAACCTTTCAAATAAATCTTTATTGATTCTACTGATGAAGTGCACTGCTTGCATTTTTGACAGCCCAGGATTGTTTTTACTTTCTGAACAGTACCAACGTTCCCTTCCCTGTCTCTTTCTCCCCTCCCTTTCTCCCCTCCCTCACCTTCCCTTAGCAACAAATCATAAATAGCACAAGATTTTTACGGCAAGTTCACACTATACCTTCTGTTCTCTGAGGATCTGCATTTCTATTAAGTCCCTGGGAGCTCTGGTTCTACTGCTCTGGGACCTCACATTGAGGGCCACTGACTTAAGTCTTCCAGTTTATACCCACCAAGTCTTCCAGTTTATACCCTTCCAGTTTATACTTGCAATGTGTTGTAAGCTGGAAGAAGGCAGGCGGAAAGTATGTCCCCTTCCTCTATGCACACACAACACACACATCAAGAGATTTTGTATGTCCTACGTGGTCTTGGATGGGGCTTAGTCCCTGGGTGGGGGACAGAGTACTACTTGGATTCTACCTTCACTGTCAATTTGTGCAGGCTTCATGTGTCCCTCAGCCCTTGGCTGAAGGCAGGGTTCTAAGGAGGCACTAATGAGGTCCTGGAATCTGGAGAGAGAAGGGCAAGGTGGGTGATGGGTGGTAGCAGCCATGGCGAGACTGGCAGGGGCTGGTGGCTTGGGACGTGCTATAAGATGTGGCTTATTATAGGTTCAGCGACCTATACACAGAAAATGGAATTAGCTCATTGTGCTTGTATTTTCTGTGACTCTGAGATTTTTATTCTTTTCTTCTGACGATGGCAACCTGTGTAGAGAGAAAGCAAGGAAAAGAGATTTTCTTTCCTCCATCCTTGGGCCAGGGTAGTAAGAGGGGAGCCAGGTCGGGTCACGGTGGCAGCAAAGTGAGAGAAGCCAAAAGAGAGGCAGATGTGGGGTGCGTCAGTTGCCAGCAGCGTCCACCAGCCCTCCCCCTCTGGAGAGCTTTCCAATAACAATATTGTAACCACCCGTCAGGTTATTGATCGTTTACCATGTGCCAGCACTTATGCTGAGCACTTTATAACAGTTGTGGGAGTGAATCCTATTTTCAACTCCATTTTATAGATCGAGAAATTAAGTTTGGAGATTCAGGAATTAGCTCAGGTTCATGCAGTGAGCAAGGGACCGAGCAACGCCTGGAGCCCAGGGCTGCCTGAGCTACAGCCCATACTCTTAAGCGCTTCGCACCAATGCTCAGTTAAAACCTTGCCTCTTGCTTTGTCAGAATCTGGGAAGACTCTCCCCTCGTTGCCTGGACACTTTAGTTCCACTCAACCCACCCAGAAGCTGGTACCCCCCTAAGCCTCATGAAGCTGGTGATGCCCCATGCTTCAGAACAGCCTTGGCCCAAGACCCTGCCCATGAACCTGAGTTTGTCAGACAACCTCATGGGGTCCGGGTGTCTCCCCTTTGTGAGTACCAGGACCCCTGTCCTCTCTGTGGGGCTGCGGTGTGGATGGCTGATTAGTCCAGGCTCCTGGGAGGAAAGGTTGGTAGCGGTGTCCTCCGCCCCCGGGGCTGTCCCAGCGAGCCTCAGCTCCAGCGGCCACCCCTGGTGTTTGCAAGCCTTGTGCCTGCACCTCCTTCTCTGTGTAGGTGGTCGCCCTGGGAGAGCTGGAGAAGGGGAAGGCAGAGGATGGGACTGTCTTGATGTCTTTTCTAGGAGGAATTGAAATGCAAGCAGGTCCAGGGTCAGAGCGGGCTCATCGATGCTCAGCATGTTGCAGAGGAGTTGTGCTGGGGATTTTCCCCTCTGCTGGTTTGATAAATGATCCAGGGCTGGGTGTCCAGGCCCAGCATGTGGGTCACGGTGGCCCCCACTGCCCATGCACTTCCCCATGAAATCAACAACAGAAGCTCCCGGCTTGAAGGGCTTGATCCAGATAAGGACCCCAATTTTAAGTTTTTTAAATTTATTTTTAATTTTTTAATTTTGCTCCTATTCTTTCCAGAGGTTTCCTGTCACTGTGGATTTGATACCTTACTCTCCGAGGGCCTCTTGCCTCCATTTCTCTCCTCTTCCCTGTGCCCCCCATCCCTCTTTCCCATGCAGCACTAGCTAGAGATGGTGCTGGGGAAGGGCCCCCGACCCTCTGTGGATGCACATGACCCTCGGTCCTGGGATACCCTGCAATCCTATTTCAGGATGTCTATCACAAACTAAGGAATACCGGCTAAAGCCCTTGGAAAGGGTCTTAATTTTTTTTTGAAATAGTCCCTTGGGTGCTGAAAATGATATCATCCAGGGCAGTGAGTGGACTTGAAATCTTGAGACCCCTTCCAAAAAGGCTGGCTTTATGATTTTGGGCCAAAAAAGAACCATGAAATCTCATCACTGGATTAACAATGACCATAAAAGCGCTCATGTGTTGAGTTCTTAGTAGGCTTTGCACGCTGCTAAGTGTTTCTGTAGGCGTCACCTGGTCCAGCTTCCTGCCCCACGTGGGACTCTGCACACAGCATCCCTGCCCAACGGACACTTGGCCTTGGGCTGAGTGTGCCTGGGGCAGCCCCTCCCACAGCCGGGAGGCCCCATGGACTCAGGCAGGATGGATATCTCTGCCTTATGACCTCCACTCACAGGCCCTATTTCTGCTCTCTGGAGTGCTCTAGAAAGGTCCCTCTCTCTTCCAGGTGGCAGCCCCTCCAAGTTCAGGCTAGACATCCCGCCCCTTCAAGATGCCCTGGTCCTCTGTGGTTGTTTGTTTCTTTTCATCTTTTTCATCATACTGATGCCTCTGGGGGTCAGGCCAACGTGGTAGCCTTCCTTTGCAGAAAGCAGAGTCAGACACAAAGTGGGGACCCAACAGTTCATTCTCAAAAGATACGCTTTTCTTCTGAAATCCCCTGCTCACAAATCTCTCTTTTCCCCCTAACTTCTTCCAAGTAGGACCTTTGACTAGGCCGAGCCAGCCATCTGTATAAGGCTGCTTCTCCACATTTGGGGGATGATCCAGGAGTCGTGGCCGGAAGAGGCAGCTCCTTGTGGGGGTCCTCTGGGCTGCTCTGCCCGAGGACTGGGTGCCTAATGAGTCTCCAAGCGTCTGCAGCCCTGGTGGAGCAGGCCATGTGGGGCAGGCCTAGTGGGAGGCGCAGGCTGCCTGTGCCAGCGGGGGGCCCACAGGGGCTGCAGGAGGCCTTGTCCAGAAGCCTTCTCCTTCTTTCTTGGGCTCCATTCATGGCCTGGTCCATTGGCTGAGCCCCAGCTGTGGCAATGGGGTGTGTGCCACAGCGAAGGTGGGAGCAGGGAGGGTAGTTTAGTCTCTCCCCTCTGTGATCTGCAGCTTCTCCCCCGGGGGCCAGAGCAGGAGTCAGGATCGGGATAAAAGGATAAGGATTAGTCTCTCGTAGGGAACAAACGGAGGAGAGACTGGGCTGAGCGGGGAGAGCAATACAGCACAAGAAGTACTGGGGCTAAGTACTGGGGATAGCATGGCTGAGGCTGATGGGGCAGCTGTTTGTGCCCGGCACTGTGGGAGCATTTATACCTATTAACTCACTTAATCCTCACAAAAGCCCCATGCGGTATGTGCTATTTAACTTCACTTTGTACAACGGGAGCTTTAAGATCAGCACCCCGAGCGCTGGGAAGAGCAGAAGAGAGGTGGGGAGCAGAGGCTCTGAGCGTGGGATGGAGCCTGGGCTCCACCCCCGAAAACTGCCAACCCTCCGTGGACCCCAGTTCCCTCCTCTGTCAAAGGGTAGTAGTAAGAGCTCCCTTGTGGAGTTGTGGTGAAGGGTGCTGGTGTGGTACGATGATGAGGTCAAGTGTACAGCCCAGTGCTGGGCATGTGGCAAGGTCTCAGTAATTAGCTCTTTGTGTGAAGGGAAGGATGCCTTGCTTTTCAATCACAGAGAAAATATCCTGACTGTGAGGTCTGCTGAGAGGGTCTCCGTCAAGGAATAAAGCAGAGTCAGGGACTGAAAGGACCTGGGTGCTCTTTCTCTGTCACGACTTCCCTTTGTCTCCCTTGGGTGAGTTGGTGCCATGCAGCGTGGCTGCCATTAAGGTAAATGAGATGAATAAAGTGTTTGAATAGGAAAAAACCCTTCCCTTGTCCTCTGGAGCCCCACACCTGTCCCTGATGTGAGGAAGGGGGTAGGAGGAATGATGAGTCCACTGGATGGTCTCAGCCACAAGGGCCTTTACCAGAAGCTGGATCTTGAGATTCCTGAGAGTGTAACCCCCACTCCTTACTCTCCCAGCCAGACCCCCGGCCCTTCCCTGCTCAGCCAGCCCAGGGCAGCCCTCGACAAAGAGAGGCAGTGGGTAGAGTCTGCCATGTTTTCAGCATGCGTTGCCATCCATTGGGCAATATCTCAAAGTAAATCAGCACTTAAGGGAAGGTTCATCATTCATGATGGTGAATATAAATCCAGCTATGCAGTCTTCCTAAGAATTTTTTTTTTTTTTTGAGCAGACAGTGATGAGTTGGTGTGGTTAGTTGGTCCTATAGCTTGTAATGTGCATGATGAAGAGTTGGTGCCAGCAGGATAACCTCTTCATTTTCGTATTGACCACTAGTGCCTGCATGCTTTGTATTATTTTCTGTCCATAGTCTCCTTGTAGGTATCTTTTAAAGCCACTTACTAATTTTTAAAAACACTGGATTGTTAAAGTGAAATAATGCACTAAATCATAAATCCCCTTAATTGGCACAGATCTGCAACAATATCTTGCAAATGTTGATGGGAAACTAGGGTGCAAGGGGACCACGTCAGCCCCTCAGGATCATGAGAGCCCTATGCTGCCTTCAGGACACCTGCTATATCCTGTAAGACATAGGCCTATTGACATACTAAATATATATATTTCATTCATCTAGTATTTTCTTTCCAATCTCCTTAGTTTGGAGACCACACAATAAAAGACCTTCTGTGCCAGCCAACCCAGTATCTGTCCATTTGCTCCAAGTCCTGGCTGTTTTTGCTCTAGAGACTCAATCGTCCTCCCTTTGCTCTCCTCATGATCCCTCCCCCATGCTGTGTCTTCACACACTTGCACACTTGTGTGTGTCTCCATGAGCACGTCCCTAGTAGCCAAGCTCCTGCATCTGCACTAGGGGTAAATGTGTGGCCACTAGGGTAGAGAGGAACCCTAGACTGTGCTTCTCTCACCTGGAAGATGAGATGCTCCTCCTTCACTGAGATTCCTACAGCAAGGAGTGAGTCCAATGGTAGAAGAAGTTAGGAGGACAGGTGGCTGTGTAGGAAGTTAGTTGGGGAGCCTGGGTTAGGGTCAAGGAAGAACTGAAATTGCTGGTGGGTTTCACTGTGCAACCCTGTCATAGCCAAGAAGCCAAGAGAAGAAGTATTGTGTCCGTTCTTTGTTTATGCTGATTTGCTTTCCATGTCTGTACGAGCTCCTGCTCCCCATTCCTCTTCATCCCTGTACACACGGGTCAAGCTACAGCTTCCTCTTTACTGGCCTTTTCTTCTAAATAGCATTAGCCCTGGGACTCATCCCAGAGCGGCCATTTTGTTTCCCAGCCTCCCTTTCTTCCACCTTCCCCTCCCCTCCCACAGGAATGTCTCTCAGTCTCATGGCATCACCTGGCGAGTTGCCAAAGCTAACAAACAAACACTCTTAACCTTTCCTTCGGAACAACCCCACGCGGGTCGGTTCTGTAGACCACGGGCCCAAACCAGACTCGTGGGCCCCCAAGATGAGGACATGTTCGAGGAGATGGGTTGGTGTGGAGTGATGGTGCTGACAGCAGGTGGGGAAGGGAGTGCGGAGCTCGCAGGGGGCCTGCAGGCTGTGTGTGGGAGAAGCCCGAGGACTCCACTGAGTCAGAACTCCCCGAGGTGGGCAGGGCAGCTGCAGGTTCACAGATGAGCAGAGCAAAAGGAGAACAGAGGCCCAAAAGCATCAAATGAGAGAAAAACGGTTTTCTTGTGGAGCCAAGTTTTAAGCACAAGGGACGCCTGATGTGGAAAGGAATCTTTAAATTATTGGAAAATGCTTTGGGGATGGAAAACTGGGCTGAGGCTGGCCTCTGTGGATTTGGGGGAACTCTTTGAACAGGGGGTATCTGGAGACCCTTCTCCAAAGCTCAGCGGCTGGTTCATAGGACACGTTAAATCTTTTCATGTTGGAGGCCTTGCACCCATCCAGTTCCTGAATTTATATCCTGCCCAAGGATGGGGGCTTTGAGCAGTGTGAGAGATGCTGTAGGATCCATTAGGGTCGCATGGGACAGATCATTTCTTCTTCCGTGTCCTATTGGGCATGTACACTGTGCCGAGTACTGTGTACTGTGCATTGAACTATAAATAAGAAGCATATTTTCACATCGGGAGGGCTGATTTAGCAGCAAAGTGAATACAGATGCAAACATTATGGCAAATGCAAAGTAGAAAGTGATCCGCTCCGACATTCGCACACATTGCTTTGGAAATTCAGGGAAGGAGAGAGATTCCTTTGGCTTGGTGGTTAGAAGGGATTTGTGATGGTGGTAACACAGACTGTCTCATTTATTCTTCACCACCACCTAGAAGGCAGGTCCTACTGTCATTCCCATTTTACAGTTGAGGAAACTGAGGGCTAAAGGGAATAAGTCATTGTCCAAGGTCAAATTTTCAAGTGTAGAAATAGGGAAGGAAGAAAGAGAAGGGAATCTCAAGCAAAGGGAACAACTTGGTGAAAGCAGGGAAGCTCAGGACCTGTATGAGTAATGAAGGGTAGTTCTATTTGAGTGGAAATGATCAGGCTAGGTGGCAGAGGTCTTTGAATACAAGGCTAAGTTTGTCCTCCATTCTGTGGGCAATAGGGAGCCATGGAAGATTCTTGAGTAGGAGAGTGTCATGATCAGAGCAGACAAGTGGTTTAGAGAGAGGAGGATCAGAGATGTATAAAGCATTAAGAGGTGACTATAACAGAACATGAGGAGTAATGCACTATGCCCAGAGGACATTATAAAGAACCATTACCTTGGACAATGCAGGAGAGAAAATTTCTTTTCATTTTGGTAAGAGGCAACTGATTTCATAAGAATGAAGGAAAAGTGGTCCATTTTCCAATTCCTTCCAACTCCATCCACCCATTTATACATATTCTCCTAACCACTAAACTAGACCCTACCCATTACCGCTCCCCCTTTTTCTTTCTGCTTGCTGGATTTCTTTATACAAATGTGATCACTTTAACAGCAGTTCATTGGAGTTAATTAAATCTCTTTCATGGCTTCAGACATTCATTGGCTTTAAAGGAGGTGGTATGTGAGTGCAAAGCTGGCATATGGAAACATCTAGATCACTAGGTAAAGCTATTGTGCTGTAGTCAAGAGCACTGAACTCAGATTCTAGGTCCAGGTGATAACTTCTGTGGTGTGTGGTGGTGCTGGGATGTGTGATCTGTTTTTGAGTTTCTGCACCTGCAAGATGGGGCTAAAAATACCTAAGCCAGTGAGAAAAATGAGATGGTGATAAGATAAATGAAAGTCTATACATCAGTGGTTCTCCAAGTGTCCCCAGGCCAGCATCATCAGCATCACCTGAGAACTTGTTAGAACTGCAAATGACCAAGTCATGTCCCAAGCCCACCAAATCAAAAACTCAGGGCGGGCTTTCCAGGTGATTCAGTGATTCATGGTCAAGTTTGAGAGCTGCTGCGGCTTATCAGAGTGCTCAAGCATTCAGGCTCATATGTGAACTCTATCTTGGTCTGTTATAGCGGTTCTCAAACCTGAGTGTGCTCACACACACCTGGAAGCCTTGTTTCAACACAGGTCCCTTAGGTCTGGCGTGGGACCTGAGAATTTGCATTCTAGCAAGTTCCCAGGGGAAAACCCCTGTTTTATTACACTCTGGCTTTGTGGCTTTGAATATCTCTTTAGTGCTCTCTGGAACTCAGTTTCCTCACCTGTAAAATAAGGATCATAATAGTATCTACCTTACAGGCTGTTAAGAGAAGCAAACAAGTTAATTCATATAGAGTGCTTAGCACATCGGACCTCCCTAAACGTTCTCCTTGTTATTAATGAATTTGTAACATGTTTTACAAATACAGAGGATTATTGTGAAAGCTGAATCACAGAGGACTAGCAAGGGTCTATTTAAGAGAACTTTATTCTGGTCAAATATATAAAACATAAAATTTGCCATTTAAAATGTACAACTCAGTGGCATCAATTACATTCACAGTTATGCAACCATCACCACTGTCCATCTCCAGAACTTTGTCATCTTCCCTTCCCAAAACTCTGCCCATTAAGCAGTAACCTCCCCCTTCTCTCTCCCACCAGCCCCTGGTAAACTCTAACCTACCTTCTGTTTCTATGAATCTGCGTATTCTAGATATTTCATAGGAGTGGAGTCGTAGAATATTTGTCCTTTGGTGTCTTGCTTGTTTCACTTAGCCTAATGTTTCTAAGGTTCCTCCCTATTGTAGCATGTATCAAAACTTTATTCTTTTTTAAATCACTGAGTCATATTCCATTGTATCGATACACCACATTTTGTATATCCATTCATCTGCTGATGTATACTTGGGTTGTTTCCACCTTTCGGCCCTTGAACGTTGGTATACACATGCGTTTGAGTTCCTGTTTTCAGTTCTTTTGGGTATATACCTAGGAGTGGAATTGCTGGATTGTGTGGTAATTCTATTTTTAGCTTTTTGAAGAACCACCCAACTGTTTTCCACAGCAGCTGCACCATTTTACATTTCCACCAGCAATATTCAGCAGTCTGATTTCTCCACATCCTTGAAAACATTTGGTATTTTTCACTTAACTGTAGCCATTATGGTTAGATGTGAAGTGGGACCTCATTGTGGTTTTGATTTGCATTTCCCTAATGACATCTTTTCATGTGCTTATTGGTCATTTGTCTATCTTCTTTGGAGAAATGTCTCATCAAGTTACTTGCCCAATTTTAAATTGGGTTCTTTGTCTTTCTGTTGAGTTGCAGGACTTCTTTATGTATTCTGGATACTAGACCCTTAATAGATGTGTGATTTGCAAGTATTTTCCCCATTCTCTAGGTTGTGTTTTTTAGTCTATTTTTTTGAAAGATTTATTTATTTATTTTAGAAAGATAGAGAGCAGGAGCAAGCGGGGGTGGGGGGTGGAGAGGGGCAGAGGGAGAGAATCCTCAAGCAGATTCCCTGCTGAGCACAGAGCCCAACACAGGGCTCAATCCCACCACCCTGAGATCATGACCTGAGCCGAAATCAAGAGCCGGCTGCTCAACCGACTGAGCCACCCAGGCGCCCCTAGTCTATTTTTTAAGATACAGTTCCATTGAGATATAATTGATATGCCATACACTACATCTTTAAAGTATATAAATTTAATGAGTTTTGACGTATGGAAACAGCTGTGAGATCATTGCCACAATCAAGATAATGAACAAACCCATCACCCCCCAAAGTTTCCTCATGACCCTTTGTAAATCCTCCTCCCTGCCCTTCCTCTCTCTGCCTGTTAATAGTAATGCTCTAAATACCCTGCAGTTGACACAGAGGCATAATGGGAAGATACATAATCTGGGACTCAGGAGGCCAGACCCCTGGTGCTCTGGCTCTGGGGGTGGATGCTGATTTCGAACAGCCTCTCCATTTCCCTGGGCTTACTTTCTCACCTGCACATGACAGAATCCTGCTATCAGTGGTTCTCATCCACTCTGGCCTCATATTAGAATAATCACCTGGGAAGCAAGTGATTATTGCTTTTTTAAAAAGTAACATTTTGATAATTACTTTATAGTTAATTTTGAATAATTACTGCTTTTTCAAAAATACTGACGTCTATCCCCCATCCTTTGAATGAGAGTTTCTGGAGGTGGGATCCTGGTGTCTGTGCTTTTTAAAAAGCTCCCCCAGTGATTCTGATGCACAGTAAGTTGAGATGATTTTCTTCTTATTCAAAATTCCATGGTTTATATATCCCTTTGTATTTTTCATGTTGATCTCCTTTCACTCTTTCAAAAACACCATGAGGTAGGTAAGAAAGATATGGCTTGTTTAGAGACAAGGACACAAATCCGGACAGTGGGTAAGGGACTTGAGTAGACATAATGTAGTGTGGAGACTGCAAGGTAGCACGTGTTTTCCATTATTCCCTTCAATTGCTGTTAAATGAGCATGCTGGCAGCCAGTGGCTTCCAGGTGGGGTCTCCCAGGGTGGGATTACCATGGATCAGGGGCTGACTTTGCCAGTGTATCCAGAGATTGACAGATTCTTGGGACTAACTCTCTCTAGTTCCCTAGGACATTGACATTTAAGGTAAAATGCCACTTAACTCATCGTAATGGAGTCTGCTCCTGTCTAGTTAATGAGAGAATGGTGGTTGCTCCCCTAGATGCATTTCATGGCCTTCATGGCAGCAAGGTCTCCAGAGAGCACACCTGTAACCTGAAGATGTACTGGGTGACTCTGAGATGTGTTCAACCTTCAGATGCTTTCAGGTATTGCCACTTTCTTCCCTCCTCAGCCATGGTGGGCATATTGGTGATATCTCCCCTCTTTGTCAGGAGAAGTCTGCAACAGTTGACCCTGTTTTGAGTGGTAGGCAAGTAAGGACGAGGGGTGCTCCTTCGAAGGAAGTCCCCAGCAGGCTTCTCGTGTGGTCCAGTTGGCCAGGTTTAAATCTTGTGAATGTTCTGAAACTCATGACTGGCAGAGGGGAAGGAGACCACCACGATGGGCTTAATCCAATCTTGATTGACCACTGGGGCTAGGAATCACTGGCTGATTCCAATCATGACTGACCACCTTCTGAGGTGGAGCCCCAGATGGAGGATGAAATTCCAAATAAAGTTAGGGGTTATATCAGTAAGAAGAATCAGTGGGGGTCGGGGTCAGCCTCCTCCCTGGGGAGCATGGCATTGGCACCAGGAGGCTGGTGTTTTTGAGAACCATGTCAGCCATTTCTCGGAGAAGTCTGACGGGCAGCTGTTGTCTCTTCTTGGAGTGTGCTTCCTGTGGAGCCACATACTCCCGTCTGGAAGCCACCACAGCTTGTTCTCTCTTTCCCTGGTTTTTATAAGGTTGAAAACCAGCAGTTGTTGCTGTTTTGCTCTGTACTCTGGGCCGACCACCCGGAGTTGGTTAACGCTTTCTTGATTCAGACTCTTTAGATTACAGCTTTCTTGAGTTATATTCCTGTTGGAGGAAGAAACCATGTCACCTGAGTGGGCTTCAATTCCCTGCTCTTTCAGCAGTGATTTAGGGACAGCTTGCCCCTGAAAGTGGCTTCTGTAGATATCTGGCACTTCTGTACAGATGTCTTGTTACTAAATTAACTCTCAGAAGATCACCTTATCTTCTTGTTCCAGGGACTTCTTTCTATAGCCTCTGTGTGCAGACTCCATCAGCCACCTCTCGGCTCTGTTTGAAGATGTTGATTAGGTCAGGTGGTGCCTGGGTGGAGGTTGAACCTGGCACCTGGGCAGTGTGCTGGCAGGTGGGGTGGGGAGTTGGTTTGAGCAAATACAAACATGACCCTGATGTGGTCGGGTGTCAATTCAGGTGGGAATGCGGGTCATTGGTCGGTTGCTGCATCGATCTTTCCAGGCTGAGCATTTTGCCTCATTGATTTTTCACTGCCGACTGACTCTTGTTCATCTGTTCCCTTGGAGATTGCTTCATTTCTTTTCAGTTCATTTTTCTGTGCCCATTTGACATTCAGCCACATTGTATTGCCTTTGCTCGACATAGGTGCTGATCACCCCTTTCCCAGGACAATCTCTGTGACCCTGGCAAAGGCCTTTAACCTCCCCGAGCCTGTTTCCTCATCTAAATAGAGATGATAACTCCTGCCTAAAGCATCTAGAAGCTGGGGAGACAGTTGGGTATCTGGGAGAGTAGCTCCTGGGAGGTGGTGGCAAGACTTGTTTGGTAAGGGAACTATGGTCTTGCTCAGACTTGGAAATGGAGGGAGAACCTCCACCTGAGGAGGGGCGCTGAGATCTCATGGCCATGACTCTCAATCCCCCTACCAGTGTGTGCAGCTCGGGCCATTTTGGCTCCTGAGAACAAGGTGTATCTTCCTTGTAACCTCAACCCAAGTATGGATTTACAACTGTCCATTAATATCTAATAGCACAGCTGAGACAAGGCTGGACATTTTAACAGGACTTTGCTAGGGGCCTGGGCATAATAAAAGGGAAATAAATAGAGTTACTATAACAAGTCAATGTGGTCTCCACGTTATGGTTTATTTTGCTTCATCAGTGGATGAAACCCCAGTTTAACACCTTTTGTGCTGCCATGGAGCACTGTCCATTTTTGACCCTTAGCTAGACCCGATATAGATCCCTTAAAGTTTAGGTCTAAAGACTGAGGCCCAGATAAGGATGGGAGTTCCCTCTGCTACCTGCAAAGGTGTGCCATCAGTCCTAGTGGCCTGTGTAGGTAGCCATCTCTCACCTGGATGGCTTACATCATGAATGTTCACTCTTCATGAACATAGCCTTACACCCAAGACCAGGACAGAGGAGTCATTGTCCCTAAATGAAACAACAGCCCCACAGGATCATCAGAAACACCTGCTTTACAGGCAGCGAGGAAATGAAGCATCCAGACAAGGTGCTTTGAAGTTGAACCAGCTCTTTAGTGGGGAGGGTGACAAGGTCTTTGAGTCTGGGAACAAGTTAGGAATGGATGAAGCAGAAACCCATGCTTTGTTTAGATAGACTCATTTTATGCTTCTTCCTTTCTCTGTGTTTATTTTGTTTTCCCATCAATTTCATGTAATCACAGAGAAAATTGCAGCCTCTCTCAGCTGTGCTAAGAGGAACCTAGAGAAGTGGGTTGTAACAGGTGTGCAGTGTTCTGCCAAGAGGTTAAAGGGAGGGGTGCTAGTTACCCGTGGGGCTGTGGACATAGTGTGTTACGTCAGTGGGCCTTCAGCAGAAAGGAGAAATCAAGGCAACAGGGTCTCAACCATTTGCTCTAGCTGCTTCTCCTCACCTAGAGATTTTCTTTGCAGACCTGAATCTTGAAAGCTTTCTTCCTTTTTCAATAAGTGAAGCAAATTACCTTAAATTTCTCAATCTACTTGACAGAATTTTTATAAAGACTAAGTGAGAAAATAGATGTAGAAGTGTTTTGAGGAACAGAAGCCAGCATACCAACATTTCCCAAAGTGTGTACCATGGAACAGTGTTCCTAGAGATAGTAATAGGTGTTAAGCAATAAAGGGTTCTTTAGTCAAACACATTTGAGAAACCCTGGTTAACAGTCCTACAACGGTGTCTTTATCTTTATCAAAGGATTTCTTGGGATTTTTAATAAGCTCATGTGCATCTTGGCTCTCCAAGAGGGTGATTTGGTGTTTCCCAAACTTGCTTAAGCAGGGACCCTTTTAGGGCAGAGCTTTGGGAAGGACTGATGTTCTTCTCAGTGCTGTATTCATAGAATTGTGTGGGTTTGGAGTTGCAGGTGGGTGAAGGGGGCGTGCTTTCTTCCAGTAAGCTTTGATAGGCATTGGTCCATAACAGTTTCTCATGTCAACACTTCTTCCCATTGTCTTCAGTGTCCATGAAATGGCAACTATGAACGGGAGTTATTAAAATCCAGAAAAATATTTTTGAAGGGGAGTCCTTTTTTTCTTTTTTTTAGTTAAAAACCATCTTACTCCACATGCTATAGCTCAGGTGAGCTTAGAAGACATTGTGCTAAGTGAACCCAGCCAGACACACAGGGGCAAGTGCTGTATGACTCTACTTATAGGAGGTCCCTAAGGTAGTCAGATTCATAGAGACAGAAAGCAGAAGCCTGGTTGTCAGGGGAAGAAGGGAGGGAGGTTTGGGGGGTTAGTGATTAATGGGGACAAGGTTTCAGCTGCGGATGATGAAAACGTTCTGGAGATGGATGGTGGTGATAGTTGCATGGTAATGTGAATGTAGTTAATGCCACTGAACTATACATTTAAAAATGGTTAAAATGGTGAATTTTATGTAATGTCCATCTTACCACAATTTTTTTAAAAGTTGATATTTAAAAAAAAATCTTGTCCTCCGTCTGAGTTCTTTTGATTTTGGTCTAATTTCTGTCAGACTCTGGCCCTCAGACCTTTGCTGGTTTGCATACCTGAGTGCCCAGGATGCCCTTTATAACTTGAGTGAAGAGAGAGCTCTTTGCTAAGAAGTCTGTGACTGATGCCAATTTTCCCTTGCCATTTTCACTTCTTGAATATTACTAATTTTGGTTAGAAATTTATGAGGATAACAAATTGGCCTGTACTTTGTAAGTATTTGCAATTTTCCTTTAGTAAAATTGAAATTTTGATGTGATAGTTCTTCTTTAATAAAAAATAGCTGTAAAATGCTAGGTCCCTAAGTAAAATATTTTTTATTTTTTTATTGGCATCACCTTCTTCCAGTTGAGGTCATTGGTGCACCATCTGCAGGATCAGGGGACTATCATAAGCAGGGGGCCCTGATGACTAGGGGGCTTTCTGTAGGCTTAGGTTCAGGTCTTCGCCTCATTTTATATCTCACTGAGAATCAGTTTCTCATCTAGGGAATAAGGCTACTCTTAGCATCCTCTTGGGAGTGTTTAAATAAGGTGGCTTATGCAGACCATACCGCTGGGTTCTCTGACAACTACTTCCCTCCATGATTCCCTTTTGCATCAACCTGGGCAGGGCTGGCTCTGCAGATGACCTTGCCCTTGATGCCCCAAACAGAACTGTTGACTTCTTTGCTCCCCTGCAAAGTCTTCCCCATATTAGGAACGTGGCACTGCTATTCACCCAGTTCTGTTGCTCAAGCCAAAATCAAGGAGGTGTTATGACTTTCCCTCTCTTCCTCCCCTCTCATTTCCATACTCACCAGCAAGCCCTGTTGGAGCAGGTTCTCTGTTTTCAGCACCGATACCTGTGCTGGGCCACCGTCACCTCTCAATGAACTGCAGGTCTTCTCTTCCACCCACAAACGATTCTCCATCTAGCAGCCAGACTGTGTTTGTCAATGATAAACCTGACCTTGCTTAAACCCTTTTCATGGCTTCCCATACCCTTTGGAATGAAATTCACATTTCCTCTCATGGTTTTAAATGTCCTCTGTCATTTGCCTCCTGCCTTCCTCTCTGACCCCATTGTTCACACTTCTCTGCTCATCAATGCCTTCCAGACCCTCAGCCTTCTGCCTTTTCTTGCCAAGTCTGCCCCTCCTCAGAGTTTCTGCATTCACTTTTCCTTTGGCCTAGAAGGCCCTTTCCCCAAATCTTTGCATAGCTGGCTCCTCCTTCTTATTTATTTAGCCCCCCAGTAAGCATCACGTCAGAGAGACCTCCACTGGTCACTCCAGTTGGAGACCCTGCCCCCACCTATAGTGACTCTGTATCAAATGACTATGCCTTCTTCTTCTTTTTTTTTTTTTTTCAGGTTTTAGCACTATCTGAAAGTAATTATTTTTTCTTATTGATTGTCATTCTCCCTATTAAGTGTAAGGTCTCTGACATCAAAGACTTGTCTTACTCATTGTGCACTCTTAGAACCTGGGTTCCTGCTCTGTAGTAGGAGCTGAGTAGGTGTTGTTGAACAAATGCATGAAAGGACTTGGGTCACCTTCCCTGCTTGCTGCTTGGCCCCTCTCATATCATCCCTGGGCCACCTAGGCCTTGTCCAATTATGCCACCTCTGTGGGATGAAGGAAAGGGATCTCTCCTTCAGATGCAAATTATCAAGGCCTATCAAAGTGATGGCACTCAAAACAGTTTAGTTTTTATACACTAATAGGCTAGAAGGCCTTCTTCTCCTCCCTTAACAAGCACACATGGGTCATGGGGCCTCCTAGACTTACCTGCCCTCCTACTTTTGAACTACAGTCTTCAGTTATGACGTCTGATGGGTGACTTTGTGGTTTACAGGGAAGTATGGGATCTGTCTGAAGACCTCTGAGTTGTAGACATGAAAAGCATGGCTTTGGGCAAGTTAATGACATTCTCTGAGTCTCCATGTCCCCATCTGGACAACAACAGTCATGGGCTGGATAGGGATGAAGATGTATTTTTGGAGTCATGAGTGTGTATTGCATATGAAGGAGTTTGTGGAAGGCAAGGTTAACACACAAAGGAGAGGTGGTAGGGTGGAATTTCGGACCATGTAAGAGGAAGAGGTGGGTATAGCTGGCAGGTGTTTTCCTCTTTGTGTGGAGCACTTTGGGTTTCCATCCACTGAGCAATGTGCAGAGCAGACTCATAGAAGTGGTGAGTCTACTTAAAGGCCTCCTGGGTTTTGCAGACATTCGACCCTCTGTCACACCTTGGGTCCATCTCTTGGCCTCTTGAGTCCCCAGTGACACAATTTCTGAGCAGGTCCTGAAAGGGGGCATCAGCAGCATCCAACATGAATCTTCCTCTGCCTGGCCTTGTCCTGGGCCCTCCAGCACCATGTCCCATCTGTCATCTTGTCACCTGGAGAAGGAGGAGGGCACAGCTAATTCCTTGGGGTCCTAGGGGAGGGCACCAGTCCTGTCAGGGGTGTGGGCAAGAGGGCCTGGTATTGATGTGGGGGCAGAGGTTGACTTGTCAAGGCCCATGTTCTGTTGCTACTTTGCGGTGACAGATACCTTGGAGAATGGCATCTGAGGGCCTTGCTTGTGAAAGGGTGATGGGATGGGGGTTAAGATTTTCTACCCCTTGGGGCACCTGGGTGGCTCAGTCGTTAAGCATCTGCCTTCGGCTCAGGTCATGATCCCAGGGTCCTAGGATCGAGCCCTGCATCAGGCTCCCTGCTCAGCGGGGAGCCTGCTTCTCCTTCTCCCACTCCCCCTGCTTGTGTTCCCTCTCTCGCTGTGTCTCTGTCAAATAAATAAATAAATAAAATCTTAAAAAAAAAACAAAAGATTTTCTACCCCTTGTCTCATGGGTTGCTGGTATAAATACAGAAGTAGGGTAAGGTTTCAGCAGAGTGGGGTGGGCAGAGAAGGAACTGGGGGATGGAATTGTGTTAATTCAGAATTGTTGCCAGAAGCCGCACACATCTCTGGTCATTTGGCTCATAGGTGTGTGCCCAGCAGGTGGGGCAGCAGTATGACCCGGTGGCACAAATCCCCACTATTGGGGACCCAGTACCTTCAAGCACATGGGAACGAGCAGGGGGTAGGCCAACAACAAGCTCCTTAGGAGGAATAACATACTATACTCGCATTGCTTGATCAATACTAAACCTTTTAAAAATCCAGTGTTGTCATGGTGATGGAATTATTTCCAAACTTTAAGACATTAAACCCTCCTCTTCTGCTACCTCCTTGCTTATTTCCAGGTAGCAGTGCCTGACCCCAGAACTTTGCTGCAGTCATTCTGAACATTTTTTTTAAAGGAGCGAATATAGCTCTGTTTGGCTTCCGGCTGCAAGGGAGATTTCTGCCAAGATTTGCGGCACGCAGCTGAAATATGTTTTGTATTTTATGAGCTTTGGCTCATCGTGGAATTAAATAGCACTAATTACATGAATATAGACCAGCAAGGGAGACAACTGTTCACTTCCTGATTTTCCCTGGAATTGAAAAAGAAAGGGAGGAGGTAGAAGGACAAGTAGGGGATTTTGGGGAGAGGGCCCTCCCACTAGACATTAAATGACAACAGAAGTACTGTCATTTGGCCTCAATGTGCCCCCAATAGGCTGCTCCTTCACAGTGCCACTCATTGGTGGGGCTACTAGCTTCCTTATATGAAGACTGTGTGGGCGGGAAGGGGGGTGGTTCTGATGGGGACAGCAGTGACAGGGCCTGAGGTCAGGGGGCTATTGGGGAGCCAAGTGCCAACTGTGGGAGAGGCCGAGGCCCAAGGATCTGAGAGCAGTGTGCTCCCAGCTGGGTTCCCCCAGCATCCTGTATTTAGCACTCTTTCCAAACCTGTTGACCTTTTTTTCAGCTAGAAAAGTCTAGTTAGAGATTTCACACTTGTCTCAGGAAGAGAATCTTCATTCCTGTTTCCATTTACTTTCTTGCTAAGGGAAGGGAAGGGAGTGGACATTATCACTCTATCACATGTAAGTTAAGCCCTTGGGTTGGGGTCGGAGAGCTGCAGAACCTAGAGGACTCCTGCCAACTCTTTAGAGAGCTGTTGTGGGTGGGGGTCCCCAGAAGCCAGAAGAAGTGAAGGCCCCTCCCCAGAAGGGTTAGCATTGCTACTTGGATCTGACTCAGTGCAATGGGCCAGACCCTGAGCTGACAAGCACATCCCACTCCAGCCTTCCTTATTATGAGAGACAAAATAGGCTCAAGGAGGGAGACTGAGGCCCACCTGACAGATGAGTGCCCCACATCCTTTGGGGGCCGGCTATGGAATCCAACTGTGGCAGGCTCTCCCAAGGCACCCCACGATTTAGATTTAGGCTACTACAAAGCCAGTGAGTACAGAGATGCAAAGAGCCTCAAGAGAGAAACTTCAGTGCCAACATTTTGTTTTCCAGTCAACCCCCACCCCCACCCCCAGGGTGTTGTAATCGGCACCACTATGCATCTCGGCTGCACGCCTCATTGGTGGAACCCTCACATCAGTGGTGGCCTATGTTCCCTGAGGCCTAAATGCCTTACTCTCACTTCTCCTAGATTTAGCCCAAGAAGAAACTTGGTGAGCTCTCTCGCCCCATCACCCTATTTCCAGAAACACCATTTTACAGATGGAGAAACTAAGGCATTGAGGAAGAAGGGCAGCAGGACTGTGACCAGTTGGGATTGCCATTCCTGACTTCTGTAGCATCCTTGCCGAGAAAGCCAAAGTCTGACATATCAAGCGTGCACCACTGTGGGCTAAGGAGATCCTGCTTCTCCCCCCTGACCATGAGAGGAGAGGAAGGTCTGGAGCGGAGGAGCTCGTTGGGGTAAAGTCAGGCATCATGGTTTTGCTTACTGCTGCCAGGCTGGGAGTCCAGGCAGAGAGGATGGCAAGGCTAAGGGGAATGTGGCTGAAAGAGTGGTAGCGAGCCTCCCTTCCAGATGAAAATCAGTCAGCTAGGCCAGCCTTCAATCCACTTCTCCCCAGGCCACATGCAGGAGAGGGGCTACATGGAGCAATGACTGTCCCCAGCATGTGGTGGGCCCCTTGCCCCTTCTCTGTGACCTGAGTGTCCACCCAGGTCTCAGGGCAGCAAACGTTTAAGCAGACATTCCCGTTGGAACCGCTTTGGGGTGTCTTGAGCACCTTCCCATAATGTCCCTCTGTTTCTGCACATCCAGAGGCAATGGGGACCCTCAGAATACTGGGAGCCAGCTCCCCGCCCGCCCCCCC
>NC_138380.1:18063976-18154166 GCF_054177405.1 Leptonychotes weddellii
GTGTCTGTACCCCTTGCAGCCAGCTCAGAAGCCCTTGCATGGTACTTGCTCAATCCACATTCATTGGCTGGATGAAAGAATGTGTGCTGATTCTAGCAACTGTGTCTCCTGTCTCGTCTAAGTTTTCCTCGATGTACGTTTGTTGTAAGGCCCTGCTCCTTTTCCTCATCAGGGTCTGTGCTGATCTTCTCTGCTGAATAAGTGATGGTTTTCAAAGTCCAGTTTGTGGACACAAGGCAACTTGTTATGATATTCCAACTGGTAGACTGGCAGCTCTTATTGTAGATCCTGGATGAAAGATACAATTTCCCTGATGCACTGAAGCTTTAAGCAGACAAAACTGAGTATTTTAAGTAGTGAGAAGTGCCGGATCAGAGCAGGGCAAAACCAGCATTTTGAGTTTGGCCACTGTTGGAGCAAGGGGCCCAGCACCAAGATTTGCTTCATACTTCAGCAGTAGGTGGTCCCAGCTGCCATTGTCGACACACTGTGGGGGAGTAGTCATTCATTCGTTCATTCATCATTCATTCATGCATTCTCAAACATTTATTATATACCTACTATGTATCAGCCCCAGTCTTGGAACTGGAGGGAATAGTGGTGAAAGATACATAATTTTTGGCTTCTAGGAGCTCACATTTTTGGGGAGGGGGCAGCATCAATGGACAAATACAACATAGTTTGTAAAATGTGAGACTGGGGGCACTGGTTCATCTACTACCATATCATAGGGGCATCCTACACCAGAGGCAGGGTCAGAGATGGCTTCTTTGGAGATGAGATCCTAGGTGAGGCAGGTTTGAGGGGTGGGGATCCTAGGGAGTGTAAACCACCTATGCAGAAGACACAGGCAAGGGCAGGTGGCAAACACCCCGAGGGACACCCTCGAAGCAAAAACCCAGCAGACAGAGGAGCATTGTGTTGGATTCTGAAGGTCAACACACACACACACGTACACACACCGTCACACACCTAAATCTTACCTGAGATAAAGCCCCACTGTTTGCAAAATTCTAGATTATCTCTGTGGCTGGCGGGACATGGAGATCTCTTTGGCATGCTTCCTTTTCCCTGTGAAAGAATAGTCTATAAGAGAGGAAGGGGTGAGAGACACTTAGTCTTTTGGCTAGAAGGCTGGATTTTTCTGTGTATGGGTTAGGATTCTTTCATTAACAAATTCCAGAACCCACACTGGCTTATGCAAAAGGGGAATTTTTGGCTCCTGTAACTGGAAAGTGTAAGCAAAGAGCTGGCTTCAGCACACTTGATCTAGACATCTGTGTGATGTCACCAGGACCCGGGATCCAGTAACTTCCTTTCTCTTGCTCAGCTCTGTTCTCCTCAGTGCTTTGGTTTTGTTCTCTTTAGGCTCCACCTTCCTACTGCCCAGCCCCATGGTTATAGGATGGTGCCCACAGTTCTCAGGTGCATACCTTTCCAAAGTCACATCCAATGGAAGACCTAGAACTTTTCCCTCAGCACTCTCATCCAAAGCCTGTGGCCTCTCTGAGATTCTGACCTGACCAGGTATCCATCCCTGAATCAATCACTGTGACATTCCCCCACCCCCACCCCCTCCAGCAGCTCTGTGCTGATTGGTTTGGACCCAAGTCATGTGCTCTCCCTTGAACCAGGAGTGGAGGCCATTCCCTCAGAAGCTTTTGTGCTGAGAGAGGGCAAAGAGGTGGATCCCTAAAGGATAAATGAATGGTAGCAAAATAAAAGGTGTCCACTATCTCTAACAGTGTCTTTCAAAGATTTTGTTGATCATGACTATATTAGTCAGTGTTCTCCAGAGAAACAGAAACTGTGTGTGTGTGTGTGTGTGTGTGTGTGTAGAGAGAGAGAGATTTTAAGGAATTGGGTCATACAATTGTGGAAACTCCAAGTCTAAAATCTGCAAGGGTAGGCCCGCCAACTAGGGACTCAGAGGAAAGCCATGTGGGCCCACAGACTGGAGACTCAGCAGAAAGCCAAAGGCTGTCTGCGGACAGAATTCCCTCTTGCTCGGGGAGGTCAATCTTCAGTTCTTTGGATGGCTACCTTATTGGGGGGGGGGGGAGTCTTTTTCACCCAAGTCCACTGATTTAAATATTAATTTCATCTGAAAACATCCTCATGGAGACATCCAGAATAATGTTTTTCCACATATCTGGGCATCATAGGCCAGCTAAGTTGACATATAAAATTAACCATCACAATGGCTAATGTTAAGAAATACATTTACATCACATTCAACGCATACATCTATATGGCTGAAACAAAAGTCGCACTGAATCATGGTTATCCTTCCTTAATGTGACATAGTCTTATTTTTCTCCTCTATTTTATTTCATAAAAAAGCACGTGTGACCCACCCAGCTGGTTTCTGGATTCATGATATGTTGTAGAGATGGTCTTTTGAAACACCATCCTAGAATATGTCTTCAGAATGTTCTATCATCCCATAGCAAAGGCCTTTCCAAGTCCCAGCATGACTTTGTGTTACCTCAGCCCGGACCTGTACCTGTTCATGCCTCAGTTTCCTTATTTGTAAAGGAGACATACTTACAAATACTTCTACCTGACAGGGTTGTCATGAACAATAAAATCGGAACAAGGTAATGTATATGAAAACGTTTTTTAAACTCCAAAGTAATTTCGTGAGGTAATTGCCATTTTAAACTAGTCTATAATAACTTTCTTCTCTAGCACTCAGGAATCTGAGAAGATGGTGCTATTTCATGAAAATGAGTTTGAACTCTTCAACACTTGCCACATAAAACAAAGACAGCCCCAATTTCTTTAATCAAAATGATGATCAGCTTTTAAAAATGAGTCCCATCATTCAGAATTAAAATCTGATTTCAGGGGCGCTTGGGTGGCTCAGTCTTCAAGCGTCCGCCTTCAGCTCAGGTCATGATCCCAGGGTCCTGGGATCGAGACCCGCATCGGGCTCCCTGCTCCGTGGGAAGCCTGCTTCTCCCTCTCCCACTCCCCCTGCTTATGTTCCCTCTCTGTGTCTTTCTCTGTCAAATAAATAAATAAATAAATAATCTTAAAAAATAAATCTGATTTCAAAGAAGGGGAAAAGTGCAGTATGTTTGGGTTCAATTCAGAGCCTTTCAGTTCTCCAGCCTTCTGCCCCTTGCCCACTCTGCTAGTTCAGTGAGGCCTTTGGGGGCAATCTTGGGGTGACTCATTCACATCACTTGCCTTCAAGAATCAGAGATGGGCTGATGCTACCTCCAATACTTTTAAACCAGCTAATTGATGACCCGGACAAGACATGGTGGGCAGGACGTAGACTTGGGAGCAGGGTTTCCTAGGTTGGCTTACCACCTTATGAGGACAGATGTCCTGGAATGGAGCTGCCCTGGCAGGCCAGCTTGCAGGGACAGAGTAGCCTCAGACAGCCCTGGGAGGCAGGGGGCTGGCAGCTCTGCCTACCTGTGGATCTGGAGCTGGGGGCGGGTGGGGGGTGGTGCTTTGGTTGGGTCACACCCTGCAGAGGCAAGCTGGAGTGCACACCCTTGCTTGTTCCTTTTCTCTTCCATTTCTCTGCTACTTGTCTTCTAATCAGTCCTTCCGTGGTGTGTAAAACGCGAGGCTGGTTATTCCCATCACACGTTATTGTTTTCTCTGGGGGCCCCCCTTTCTGGGCGCAATAATTTCACCATCCCCAGATGAGGGTGATAAGTATTTGAGATGCATAACTGTGTCTCATTTCAGTGTCTAATAGAAGATGCAGAAAGAACCCCGGCACCTTTCTGCTCAGTAAATTCATAATTGCAGGCTTCCTTGCCTCGCTTCTTGCGAACTGGAGAACTGTTGATTGGCATGTGGATCCGTGAGTGTGTACAGTAAGGGCAGGGGTGTGGCAGGCACACCTCCCCCGGTGCCTGGCAGGTTCCTATATGGGGACTGCTGCAAGTTCCCTCCAGAGAGTTGGTGGCTGAGCCCTGACCGGCACCTGCCTGTCTGGAATGAGGATTACTAGTCCTGCTGGAATTTGATTGTTGGCAGCAATGTTCTGAGAGCTGTGTTAGCCAGCAGAACATATGGCACCCAAAGAGCGAGCTCCTCCAGACAAAGGCCAGGGAGCAGGTGCCGAAGTGGGTTCAGACAAAGTTGGAAGACAGGCTGCAGGTGGTAGAAAGAGCACTGGACTGGGAGTCCAGAGACCTGAGCTTCACGCCGCCCCCAGCTTCAACTCACTATGTGACCTTCTGCAAATCATTTAACTTCTCTGGATCACAACTTCCTTGTCTTTAAAATCACAGATTGGAAATCTTTACCCTGGACTGTCTCTTTCAGATGAAAAACTTCTAGATTTTTCTCTGATCCTTGGATTTGCACAGACAGTTCAAGATGAGCCACCCTGAGTCGTAATCACTCCAACTGGGATGGTGCCATCAGGCACCATCTTGTTATCATAATCCTAACCCTGTTCATCTCATTTCATTGTCAACAAGACCAACAACTATCATTTAATAAGTACTTGCTGCTTGCCAGGCCGAAGGCCCTGTGCCAGGTGCTTTATGTCATGAACACTTTTAGAGGTGAATAGTGGTGCCCGCCTGATGGATATTATCTGCCAGGTTATGCCCCATGGGTCCCAGGGGCTTGGCTTCCTCCTACAGAGCTGGTGGGGAGGTGTTACCGGGTGACGTCCTGGGGTTTTTCTGTTTGGGGACTTACATGGATTAAAAAGGGCTTCCATGTGCTCTATATTCTGGACTCTAGAATTGTGTGTTTCTAGAAAGACTATGGGTTTTGCAGTTTGATACAGACCTGGGCTTCAACCCCAACTCTGCCACTTATTAGCCCCATGCCCTATACAGAGCTACAGTCTCCCCACCGGAGAAGCAGGTGAAACCACCCCGAGCCCAGTGGACGGCTGTCCTGATCAGGCAAGAGGGTCGGTGTGCAGGCTCGTACGTGGGGCCCGGGTATGGCAGATGACATTTCTCCTTGCTTCCAGCCCCTCTCTCTGCCCAGCAGAGAACAGGTCTTGAGTCTCGGCTGTATGTTGGGCATGAGCCTGGCACTGTGGACTCACCAGTGAGCATGGCGGGCCTCCCTGCCCCCACGGAGCCCACAGCCCTCAGCCCCAAACTCCAGTCCTCCTGCAGAGGCTAAATCAGTGGAAGGGTGGGAATGTCCTGACAAGCCTCGGGGCTTCCCTTTCAGCCCTGTCTCCTACCTGACCTTGTTCTCCAGACAGACTCTCCCTGGTTGCACACCATTTGATAGGCTTTTGCGATGCTGACCCCTCCCCAAGGAGGCCCTTCTCTTCCAGCTCTGCGTGTTCTCCCTTAGTTCCCAGCCAGGCCCACATGCCATCCCACAGCCTTCTTGCTCCCTCGCCCCAAGCTAGAAGTCAGCATTCCTCATGGGAACATTCTACCATCTGTCACATAGCATTTCACTGTCTGCATGTTAGGTTCTGGTGGCATCTACCCGACCTGACCCCAAGTTCTTGGAGGGCCCCAGCCGCCTTGGCTATCCTGGGATCCCGCAGCATTTTGCATGTTCCGAGTGTGCCCTGTGCCAATATCCATCATGTGGGCGAGTGAATGAAGGCCCCGGGCTGGCAGGACTGCTCTGGACTGTGGCTACGCAACCACCTCTTCCTCTGATATGCCCTTTAGAGGACTTGGGGTTTCTGTCAGGATTTTAGCTGATGACATTGAGTCTTGGCTTTCTTCTTTCTTCTCTTGGCCTTCAAGGAACCTTGCACTCTCCCTGTGGGGGGGGTTCTCTTGCTCTGTGGTCTACCTCTTCCTACCATCCTGTTATCGAGGATGTGGGGGTGAACAGGAGAAATTCGGCAAAGCTGAGATGCCCCCAAATAAGATGTAGGCCATTCCTGCCCTGGTTTCTCTCAAACTGGAAGAACTATGAAGCCGTCCTCTTGAATAGAAATGAATGAGATTGTTAGGGCCAAGCGCTATTGGGTCCCATGGGGAGTTATTTATTTATGTCCGGGACCACCTCTTAAGCCATTTGTTCTCTCCCTTTAATGAAAACCTCTCAGAGGAGGCCCCAGTAGGAGGCAGCCAAGGTCTGCCTCATTAAAATGACATCAGAGCTCAGAGCTGGGCAGCGCACCCGGAGGCCCCGGTTGCCACTATGCTGCAGAGGGATCCAGGATGCTGCAGAGGGATCCAGGATCAGCCTCATGCACCGGTTTGGCAGTGGGGAGGTGTAAAGGAGAAGCGTAGGTGTAGACCCAGCGAGCTGGGGCTGTAACCGACAGCCCCCGAGAAAGGGTCGTCTGAACTGCTCTGCTGCGCATGAACATAGCTGGTGTCCATCCCCACCCGCCCCAGGCCAGGGTAAACTGAGCTGGATTAGCAGTGAAGAATGAGAACCCACTGTCAACTTGCACACCTGGGTTTGAATCCACCTCTACCACTTATAAGCTATGCAAGTTGTATAACTTCCCTAAGCTGCATGGTGGGGATAGCGATACTGCTTACTTCAGAGGACTAGGAGTCAGGGTCCCAGCAGGAGACAGCACATGCAAATCTGGTTATTTGTGCAAAGGTTAATATAGGAGGTGTGGCTTCACAAAGGTGTGGCTCCTTAAGAGGCAGAGCACTATTTGGGGTAGAAACGGTGAGGCCCCGTTACCTCCTGTAGGACCAAGTGGGGGTGGGCAGGAGGTGGTTCACAGAACCTGGAGATAGAGAGGTGGCATGGGGAGGCGTGCCTAGGGCCACTGAGCCCTGGGGGCGAGGGTGGCAGCCAATGCCTGCAGCCCACCCCCACCCTGCTGTCCCCTCCCCTTCCTGCCGGCCTTCTGCTGACACTCCGCCAGGCCCGAGGGCAGGCAGCCCATGCATGTACAGTCGACCTGGGTCAGCCTCCCGGGCACAGAGAAGGGGGGTGAGTGGATCTAGAGGGGCAGGTGGAAGATACCCAACACAGAAGGGTTTGTCCGAAGAAATGAGACAGTCTCTGGGAGGTGCTGGACAGTGACTGTTCCACAGCCAGGCATCAGGTAGCCAGTGGCTGTTCTTCATCTTCATCATCATCCTCATCACTATTATCATTACTACTAGCATTATTGTTATTGTTGAGGTTGCCCTCCTGCCACCCAGCCGTGGCTGTCCCCACACACATGGGGGCAGAGTCCCTTGGCCTTTAGCATCTCCAGGGCAGTTCTCTGTCTCAGCGTGTGCAGAGGACTTTCGGGTCCAGCCACACAAGCTGTGGGGTGAAACTAGGCCACTGCCATTGTTGTCCAGTATCTCATCCTTGCTTTCCCCCGTAGGGAGCCTCTACTGCTGAGTCCTGGCCCTCCAAGGGGACCCTCGTGCCGAGTGCTGCCGTGCCGTGAGGACCTGTTTCTGAAATGAAAGCCATGCCTTGGAACTGGACTTGCCTTCTCTCCCATCTCCTGATGGTAGGGATGGGCTCTTCCACTCTGCTCCCCCGGCAGCCACCCCCACCGTCCCCGAAGCGGTCTTTTGTCACGTTCCGTGGGGAGCCAGCCGAGGGTTTCAACCACCTGGTGGTGGACGAGAGGACAGGGCACATTTACTTGGGGGCCGTCAACCGGATCTACAAGCTCTCCAGTGACCTGAAGGTCTTGGTGACCCACCAGACAGGGCCGGATGAGGACAACCCTAAGTGTTACCCACCGCGCATCGTCCAGACGTGCAACGAGCCCCTGACCACCACCAACAATGTCAACAAGATGCTCCTGATAGACTACAAAGAGAACAGGCTCATTGCCTGTGGGAGCCTGTACCAAGGCATCTGCAAGCTTCTCAGGCTTGAGGACCTCTTCAAGCTGGGGGAGCCTTTCCACAAGAAGGAACACTACCTGTCGGGAGTCAATGAGAGTGGCTCCGTCTTTGGAGTAATCGTCTCCTACAGCAACCTGGACGACAAGCTCTTCATCGCCACTGCAGTGGACGGGAAGCCGGAGTACTTCCCCACCATCTCCAGCCGGAAGCTGACCAAGAACTCCGAGGCAGACGGCATGTTCGCTTATGTCTTCCATGATGAGTTTGTGGCCTCGATGATTAAGATTCCTTCGGACACCTTCACCGTCATCCCCGACTTTGATATCTACTATGTCTATGGCTTCAGCAGCGGCAATTTTGTCTACTTTTTGACCCTCCAGCCTGAGATGGTGTCTCCGCCAGGCTCTACCACAAAGGAACAGGTCTATACCTCCAAGCTCGTGAGGCTCTGCAAGGAGGACACGGCCTTCAACTCCTATGTGGAGGTGCCCATTGGTTGTGAGCGCAGCGGGGTCGAGTACCGCCTGTTGCAGGCCGCCTACCTGTCCAAAGCTGGTGCCGTGCTCGCCCGGACCCTTGGAGTTCGTCCAGAGGATGACCTCCTCTTCACTGTCTTCTCCAAGGGCCAAAAGCGGAAAATGAAATCCCTGGATGAGTCAGCCCTGTGCATCTTCATCTTGAAGCAGATCAACGATCGCATTAAGGAGCGACTGCAGTCCTGCTATCGGGGGGAGGGTACGCTGGACCTAGCCTGGCTCAAGGTGAAGGACATTCCCTGCAGCAGCGCGGTGAGTAAGGGGAGGGTCCATGGGCTAGGAAGGCATGGTATGGCAGGGGGACCCTAGCCTGGGGCTTCCATGGGATGTGAATCACCCATCCCATTTTGCAAGTGAGACAAGTACATCCCGTCTCTGGGTCTCCCTGGACTCGGATCAGCACCAACTCAAATGTGTTGTGTTATGTCTGTGACACTGAGCTTATCAGAGTTGGAGGTAGACCTGAAAGGTAGATCTCCTATCTGGGCACTTTTCTCTATTCCATATTGGCTCATGGTTATAGGAGGACATGCTAGGAATAAGTGGGAATTCTGTTATATAGATATCATATGTACCAGTCATTGTTAAGGCCAGATTATCACGTCCTCTGGTACAAGTCATGTACCCAACCTTCGTACTGACCGTGCCTGCAAATCACTTTCCTGGGAGCTTGGAATAAAACCAGTAGTGGGAATAATGGAGCCAGGCATTCTACATTTGGGATAGATCTAGAACTTCAGGAGTATTATGTTTTTAGTTCCTTGAGTATCTTTAGGAAAGGGCAAAATGAGAGCAGAAGTAGGGTGGGAGTCCAGTGAACATAGAGGCGAAAGGAGAGCTTGCTTAGGAGGCTGCATTTCTGGAGCATCTTCTGTGTGCCCAGTTCCATGGAAGAGACATGCCAAGCAGCCTTGAAACAGTACTGGGTGAGAGAAGTGCTGAAGGAAACCGGAGGGAGGCGGGGAATGAAGGGTGGGTTTAGGAGGCCTTCCCAGGGCCTTGCTGGGTGGCCACAGGTGCAACAGGTGACATGATCTCCTGCCTCCCCCAGCCTAACTCACTTGTGGCCCGGCCTGCTGTGGCTGGACTTCTGTTCATCTTGAAAATGATTGCAGGGACTTAGAAGCTCAGTTATGAGCATCTTCATCTTCTATACCCCGTGTCCCTCTCCTTTCTCCTTTTTATCATTCACTTAAAAAATCATGAATCTAGTTGGAGAAAAATCTATCCTGTGATCATAATTAGAGAGAAGAAAGGAGAATTCACACACAGGTAGAAGTGTATTTGCATGGATGTGATTCTTGATGGCCAGTCCAACTTCGATGGAATTCCACATTAGGAAAATGTATTTTCATTGACTTTAAAAGTCTAAGTTTCCTTTCATGAAGTATGGCTACTTGCCAAGCACATCTCAGAGGGCACTGGCACCCAGGCAGCTTGGGGGCCAGTCCTGTGGGCACTGGGACTCCGGGTTGGGGGTAGCGGAGATGGAGGAGAAAGCAGGGATTTGGCAAGGTTGGTCTTTGGTGCCCTAACATTTAGGCTCAGGCTGTTTTCCAGTGGTGAGTTTTTCAGGTGCCTGGGCTGAAACTAAAAGATGCCATTTATTTCTGGAGGTCCTGAGAAGCCAAGAGACTCCTAGTGTCACAGAGGAAATGGGAGAGGTACCATGGGCCAGAGAAGGAAGCAATCAGTTGACAATCATGGCCAGGCCAGAGAGTGGAGGGGACTCCATTGTACCCGCCGAGCCCTAATGGATGACATATCTTTGGGAGCCTTTGGTTTGGGGCAGTGGCTGATCCACCCAGGAGAGTTGAGGAGACAGGTTTATAAACTTGGGGGCCATGGACTTCTCCCAAATGCAGGCTATAAAAGACAGGCCAGGTGCTGTGCTGTATGGATGTATGTTACATGTTCAAGCACAACTTCTTGGGGGAGATGCATTAGGAAGCTGGCATGGGGAAGGCCCTTAGAGATCTTCTGGTTTATACTCTCATTCTGAGGCCCAACAAGGTTAATAAATTGCCCAAGGTCACATATTTTGGGAAAGAACGGCAGACACAGCACTTGAGGGAAGTCTCCGTTGCCTCTTGAGGAAAATCCCACTTGCACACATGCATGCACACACATGCACACACGCACACTACCCATGCGTGTGTGCACACATGCAGTAAATACCCCCACAAGCATGCACACACACATGCACACCCTAGCTTCGAAAATGCAAGTTTACACTGTGTGCTTATGAAACAGCTAGTTCTTTCGAGATCAGATGTGTTGGCTATTTTTTCTGTAGATGCTTTTCTGTAGAAAACTTGCTCAAATTCGGTCTTTTCAGGTGATGCTTTTGGGAGTACAATCAGCTGCAGGGATCAACCTGGCTGCCCATGGGCAGGTGTTTGGCCCGCCCTTGCTCCCTGCCACAGTACAAAAAGCAAAGTTCATCATAGAAGTCTGCAGAGCTGCAGGTCCTAAGGCCGCATGGTGGCCTTGGATAGAACAGAGGGATAATAGCTTTGCAAGACAGGCTAATGCCAGGGCTAGGAGTCATGGAGCCAGATGACAAGCTTTTGATTTTTCTTTGGGCTTTAATTAGCCCTTTCAAGTTCGAGGCAAGTTCAGGGCTGAGAGCAGAAAGGAGGAGGCCAGAAACTCCACACCGGGCTGGGCTGTCTCCTCAGCCAGTATAAAAGGCCACGCCAGCTTGTAATGTCAAGTATCAGTTTCCTTTGATTCGGCCAACGTTTGGATTACTTTGTTCTGGTGCTCAGGTGCTCAGCTATAATTCATTTGGCCCCAGCTCAGACCACACATGTTCCCCCTGCCATCAGCCAGGCCAGAGGCCTGGGCCTCCCCAGGGAGGAGCCCTCATGGGCACACCGTTTGCAAACCCAGCTTTTCCTCCATCCATTCACGTGGCTGTAGGGTTCCTTTCCTTTCTCCCTTCCTGCCCTGGGGCAAGGATGGACAAGAGGAATCCAGAGTTCTCTTTTGCCTCTGAGTCCAAGATTCCCTGGAGGCCTGTGGAGTGGGACAGAATCTCAGATGGCCTCTGTCCTGCAGTGTTCCCTCTGTAAGACAGCAGAGGAGGGCAGCATAGGCCCAGGAGGTTGACTTTTAAGACTTGTGTTTTGTAGGCTAGGTGTTCCCTGTGGGCTTTATCATAATTACAGCCCAAAGAGTTTGAGAAGGAATGATTAGTGGTTCATTTTTTTAACTGGGATATAACTGACACATGACATTTTATTGGTTTCAGGGGTACAACGTAATGATTCGATATTTATAGGTATTGCAAAGTGATCACCACACTAAGTCTGGTTAACCACACATAGTTACAAATGTCTTTTTTTTGTGATGAGAACTTTTAAGAGCTATTCTCTTAGCAACTTTCAAATATACGATACAGTATCTTAACGATATAGGCACTGGGCAGTACATTACATCTCCAGGACTTACTTATTTTATAGCTGGAAGTTTGTACTTCTTGACTAGTGACTCATTTTTATTGTGTTCCTGTTATCTTCATTCCCTAAGGATAGGATGCTCATCCCGTGGTATTCTTCAGGGTGTTCCGGCCCCTCCCATTTCTTGGGATCCCCATTCCTTCCCCTGAACTCAGGTCTCCAGCACTCAGAGCAGGGAACAGTATAAGCCTTGGGTTTCCTAACCTCTTCTGCCTGTGTTCAAGGAAGATGAGGTGGCGTGGAAAGAGAACATCTGTGTGACTTGGGCTAGCGTGCTGTGGAACTTCCGTGGAGCCACGTGGTGGGCCACGGTCTGATGACCAGACAGAGGGAGAAGTGTTGCAGTGTGAGGCTGGAGCCTCAGTCTGCAGGCCCCCAGAGAGCTCCCTGCTGTTTTTCTTCCAGGTGAATCGGGGAAGGTGGGCGGAGCCCACATCAGAGATAAGGGATGGCAGCTGGAGGGGCCTCCTCAGGGGAATGTGTGACTGTGAATTATATGCGTGGCAAATACAAATCTCTGAGTGGATGTTGGGTGTAGAGGATGGAGAAGCAGCCCAGGTGTTTTCTGGTGCTTGTGGGAGATGGAAGCGGCTTCCACCTTTGCCTTCTAGGCCATTCTTTTCCTGTGTCCTGGTTTTCCCAGCCTGAATAGAAAGAGGTATCCAAGGGCAGATGGTCTAGTGTCTGAAAATTACTCTATAGGTCCCAGGAGGGCATGGGCAGAAAAAGGGTCCTAGAGGCATCAACAGGGTCCCATTCTGTCTTGGGATTCAGGAGACTAAAGACCAACCTGAGGCCCTTTGCTTGTGCACATCCAGTTATAACATCATCAACACTATTGATATAATCTCTGTTTCTGCTGCTCAGCACTGGGATGGTCTCTGTCTCTGGTCCCTTTTGAAGGCTGTCACCCAGGCTCCCCAGACCATCTGTCTGCAGAGCACAAGATGATTGGCATAGGAGCCCATTGCCTATGGTTTCTGTCACGTGCCATGGCCCTGAGCAGGCCAAGGTGACAGCTCCCAGCCTTTCCCGGGAGCCCTGACACTCCTGGCCCAGAGTGGGGCAACTGGGCTGGAGAGTGTGCTGTTGTGGGCCGAGGCTCTTGTGCTCTACATGGGCCGAGTGGCCTGGCCTCCCAGAGTCCCCCAGGCACAGCCATCCACTCCTCCTCAACCTTTCTTCAGCCTTCTGGGGTAACTCATGGAACACTAGCCCTTCTACCTCCAAATGAATTAATGAATGGACGAGACATTTATCAGGCCCTGGCAATGTACCCCCTCCCGGTAGATGCCAAGAATCATGAAATGACGTCAGTGTCCAGGGGCCCAAGAGTCCGGGAGGGAGCTGCACCCCAGCAGGTGATGCTGGCCTATGGGATGGGAACAATGGCTGTGGTCATGGGAAAATTCATCATTCACGCCACTAAATCTTCTCTGAGTTTGGATCCAATTGAGAAGTGGACATGGGAGTCAGGGAGTGTTAGCTTTAGTGTTGATGAGGCTGGATGGGGCAAAAATCAGCTTCTTCATCTTCCCCTCAAGACTTGAACTTCGAGTGACCTTCCAATACAAAATGTAGGTGCCTGGGGCAGAAACTGTTATCCAGAATCATTGCCTCACACGGGTCCAGTCTCCGTAGCTGGAGCAGGAAGGGGTGGCCTCCGAGCCAACTGGCAATCCCGTTGCAGGGGTTCGTTCATATTGGGCCTGACAGTTTACAGAGGGGCTCATCAGCTCCTTTTCTTCTTGCGACGGTGCCGTAGGATAATAGCAAAGGCAACATTCTCGCCAGTTGAGAAATCGGAAGAACAGAAAAGTCAAGTACATCACTCAAGGTCATGGGACTGGTGGACTAGAACCTACTATACATCCTCCTTCTCAGCCCAGTGGTGCTCAGTGGTCTGCTAGTGGCATCTGGCATGGGACAATCTATGGTGCAGGGATTGTCTGGGCTTTGTGGGGCATTTACGATCCTCATATCCTGGACCCTAGACCACTAAGTGCCAGTGGGGACCCCCCCCTCAATCACTGCAAGAACTAGAAAAGTCTCTCACATTTCTGGAAGTCCCTGGTTGAGAGCCATTGCCAAACCATGTATCTATCTGACTTGGGGTTTACCTGCCAGCCCTGCTCTATCCCACACGGTTCACAGAGGCATAAGGACTGAGTTTTTGATTTTTAACGCCAAGCTTCTCTTCATGTCGAACAGTGAGGAATAGTGAGGGAGAACCACGCTCACAGGTGCCCTTGCTTTGACTCCTGGAGGCATCAGTTTTGCAGCATGGCAGCCCTGGGAGGAGACAGGGTCACCCTCCACCCCTGCCCTGGTCTTGGGCTGGCCTCCCATCCCAGCCTGGATGGTTCTCAGGTTTGTCTGGCGCCTGGTATCCTGAAACGGCACGAGAGTGAGCATCCGGAATGGTCAGGCGGCCATCCCGGGCTCCGGAGGCTGGTTTCTGCTCGTCCGCTCAGAGTGTTTTCTTGTTCCCAGCCAGCAGGAAGTGCGACTCTGGCGAGATGGGGTGCATCCTGTTGTTCATGGCGCAAGGCAGGGTTTTCTCTTGCCGCTCAGACCAGGAACTCCTCCTCTTGCCTGCCGCATGCCTCCTTCCTCAGCTCCACTGCATCTCACACACACACACACACACACACACGCACGCACACCAGGTCCACCAAACTCAAGTCCCAGGGAGAGCTCATGCCACACCTCTCCTTTCTCATGGGCCCCGGCACTCACCCCCCAACAGCCTGGTGACCCAGTACTCCAGGCTTCACATTTGGCATTTGGGGGCCTGCCATACTGCAACCCCAGTCTTTATAGAACCAAGTTTTCCCTCTCTCCCCTGGATTTGGCTTCTCTTCTGGGTACACCGGCGAGAAGGCCATCCACCTCCCTCTTTTTGGCCAGCAGGGTTTGCAATGACAGTCATATCCCAGCTAAGCACACGTGGTGCTTTGGGGTACAGGATGATGGCTGAGCCTTGGGTGGTGTGCTGGGCCAGGCGAGGGGATATGGCCCCCCCAGAATGCCACGCTGGAGCCTGATGAGTCAGCAGGGAGAGTGACGGGACCCGGGAGTCCCACATGCAGAATTTTAACCCCGACACGTGCCAGGAGACCCCAGAGGCCCCTCAGCCCTGTCTCTGCTGCTGTCCCTGCTGTGGTCTGCTATCCAGCTTACGCTCATCTCCTAAGTCCCTCTTCCCCCTCTTTATGTGATGTATTCTCCTCCACCCACACACTACGCGGAGCAGCTAATGCAGCAAGGTCCCCCTCACTTGCACACGTGCGCATGCGCACACACGCCCCACACGGCGTGTGGCAGCCCAGCCAACATCGGCAGCCGGGCCTCTCGTTCAGTGAGCACGCAGACCAGCCAGACGTCACGGTCCAGCTCTGCATTCGGGGCCTTTCCTTCAAGTCCTGTCATCCTCACAGGGTGGCCTCTTGGCTGGGATTCTGGCTGGAGAGTTCAGGCCTCTGTGTCGCAGCTAGTTCCTGCTCTCGAGATGTCGCTGGGCTGGTGAGCAGCTTCCCTTTCACTTTGAATTACACATTTCAGGAAGGAGGTGATAAAAATAATATCCCTTTCATAAAGCGTGTTGAGACTCCTAACAAAAGAGAAATACATGGACATTAATAAGTAATGAGAGACACAGAACACCTTGTGTTTGTAAGATGCTTCAACATTTCACAGCCCCACCTGTATATTCTCCTTGGGTCCTAAGAACCACCTGATGGGACAGAAGGGGATTTAATAACACTGCTAGGATGTCAGACTTATATTTTTTCCCTCACCAGTAACTGCGTTGGAGAGATTTGGGCTGGGCCTAACCCAGATGTTACGTTCCATAGGCCTGGAATGTGCCCTGTTCACCTGCCTGTCCATCCGGCACACGTTAGGAATGCTAAGTGAAGGCATTCGAAGGAGAGGCTACGTTTCAAGCCAGACCCTCCCTGCTGTTACCTTCAGGGGTCCCTCGGTTTTTGCAAGGCAGAAGGGAGTGACTGCACATCGGTGCAGGGTGCTTGCTTCTTTTCATTAACAAAGTTTGTGGAGAGAAGGCAAAAAGACAACTAGGGGAGTTTCCCATTTGGCCTCTCCATGTACATGTCTTCCCCTGGTGGATTGGGGGGCCCACAGGCTGTCCACATAGATGAAACGGGAGCCGCGGGAGAAGAAAGCCCACATCCTTCCCAGTCCCAGTGTCATTACTGTGTCTCTGTCAGTGTTACAAAATATAATGGGATTTGTTTGGCTGATTTATCCTGCATGCAGGCAACATTATCCAGACTCACACACGGGCCTGGGGAGCAAGAGGGGAAGATGCACGGCCATGAGAGTGGGCCTAATAAAATTTATTCCCACTAACAAGGGAATGGCCGACCCCATAATTCAGCCTGGCCAGCGGGGCCACTGCCTCCCAGAGCCTGCCAGAAAACACACAAACTTAATCATCGTGGCGTGCCCTGCTCCAATTACAGCTCTGGGGGTGCTGAGGCAGTCTGCAGTAGCCTGGGAGGGGAGTGGGAATGTGGGATTGATGGGCAGTGTGGAACCTCTTTGCCCTTGGCAGGTAGCCACTGGGCACATTTGAAGCTAAGATACAAATGGACAGAAGCAGCACCCAACGAGGTTGTGCTTGGGACAGTTCCCAACACTGAGAAGCCTTCCCTGGTGTTTCCCTAGGGTCCCCAGGCTCAGCTACTGGACTAGCCTCAGCATGGTAGCCATCTGTAGAACTGGGCCAGTGGAGTGGGGGTCCTGGTTCTCTTGCTGTGATCATGGTATCATGGGCCTGTCTGCTTATCAGAGGGAGAAACCTGGGGGCCTCAGCAGCTGAGCTAATGAGGAGAAGGTCACGGGTTCAACCCCCAGGATCCTATGCTAGGTTGGAGCTACTCTTTGCTGGCTGCGCTCAGCAATTCCTAGGATGGGTACATTACTATAGCTGACTATGGTTACCTCCAGGCCTGCAAAGAGTGTGCTTGGCCTAATGCCTCTCTCCTGGGGAAAGAGCTCAAAATAGTGGCATTAGCTTCCTATTAGAAGGAGAGCTTATGATGATGATGAGTGAAAGACCACTTAGCTATCTGGTGGGATTGGGCACAGATAGTCTCAAACACACATAGAAATCGTAAAATGAGTACCAAAATAAGCATTGCTTTTAGCAAATCACTTCCATGGATTCATAGCTAGTTAAGTACATTAATCTAGTGAATGTTTGCATCAGAAGCCAATACACACATAGAACTCCTACAGCATGATGACCTTCTGTCCTATATTTTAGCACCCACCCTTTTAAGATGCTCGGAAACAGGGCACTTGACTCTTGGGAACCTTGGTGTGATTTGTTAGGTTGTTCTTCCAACCCTGAGACATCTCTCATGAAGCCCCTTCCATAGCAGTTTTGTCTAAGTTACTATTGACTGTGGTTTGCTGGCTTCCCTTCTCTGTCTCCATACATGTTCATTTCTCCTACAATCTCATTGAAAAAGACACAATACAGGAATCATTCTGAGATAGTGCATTAGTAACGAAGTGGATGAGACCTCATTCCCTCATTCCATTTCTGACATCTGTGCTCACAGCTGGGGTGTGAGGGCCGGCCTTCACCTGCTACAAGGACTTACCTGGCTCTCAAGAGAGTTCAACCTGCAAGGTCAGCATGGGCCACGGGCAGACCTTCAGGGGAGGGTTAGAACTCAGAAAAGAGAAAGGAAATTTTATGGAGGACAGTAAAGCAATTGGTGGGTCACATAGTCCAGTTTTGGGGATTGCTTTTTTTGTTTCAGAAACGAGCACTCAGGCACATGGACTATTTTATGGAGTAAGAAGCTTTTGGTAAAAGATAAACCAAAGCCTTCCAAAGCCTCCTCAAGATGTTTCCACCTCCCTGAGCATTCTGTCTGCTTACTTCTGCCCCTGCAGTCAGAGGGTGCTCACAGTCATCTCAAGGGGTGGATGTGCTGTGGGTATCAGCCCCTGTTGCATTTATTAACACCTTAGGGGTCAGTGGTCATATTTGAGCTATGGCCCCCAATAAGTGGGTGATTATTACCTGCTTGTACTGCAGAGCTTTACAATTGAAATCTGTATTTGGACATGAGCTACTTCAGCTTATCTGATCAATATCTCCCTTTAAAAAGAAATCCCACGTGCGTAATTCACTGATTCCCCATTTCCAGTGGAAGTCTGCTGTGGTCAGCTTTTGGGATGCGTGTGTGTGTGTGTGTGTGTGTAAATGTAATTAATGGGAAGAATTTAGGGCTGCTGAGCATGAAGAATCCAAGACCTTTTCCACATGAGCAAGCACCTCATGGGCGTCCCTCCTCTTTTTCTCCTAACTTATGTTCCTTTTCAAAACTTCAGCCCGCGCTTTTCTTTGGGACCAACAGACCCAGGAAGGGAGGAAGCACTGTTGTGTTGATAGGCCAATGGCCTTCTCTGTAGGGGAGAGTTCATTGCTTCTAGAGGCCCCAGAAAGGCAGAGCCCTCATCCTGGGTGGCAGGAGAAGTAGAGGCAGAGAATCTTCCCTGAGTAGTCTCTGACCTGGAATAGCTTCCTTTGGGGCCACCCTATAGCCACCCTGGAGGAAGCCCCTATGTAAGATCAGTTTTTTCCCTCCAGATGGGGATTTGGGGTTCTGGTACCATTTTCCCATCAGTGGGTCCCATGGGGGTCATTTTGCTCTATAGACCTCTATTTCCCCTTCTGTAAAATGGGGCTGTTGGATTCTAAGTTGTTGATTTATTTGCCTTCTCTGAGACCACCGAGGTGTGGAAGAGTGGCCGTGCTCTGTGCTGGATGGAGCGCTCAGAGCTGAGCCCGGACGTCACCTCTCCTGCGAAGCCCTGTGGCTTCCCTGTGCCCACTGTACCTCTAGCACTGTGTGTACAACTGAGGCAGGGCACGGATGGCCTTGTCCAAGTTGTGGCCCAGGTCTGTCTCCCCCACCGGGAAAGCAGCAGAAACAGATGAGATGTTTCCATCTGTATATTTTTGGGTCCTCACCTAGGCCTTTGTTCACTTGTTCCTTCCTACACGTTCTTAAGCATATTAATAAGTGAGGAACAATAAATAGTGTTGTTTTCATTTACTGCCTCAGTTTCCCCTCATAGAGACAGGAGTTCCAATAGCCTAAGATACCAAAATTTGATGGAAAAAGGCTCAACTAAAGGCTCGTCAGTGGGTGAGCTTGGGCAAGTCTCTGGTACCTTCTGCCCCCGTGTGATGGTCTGGGCTTCCAGTGCTGGGGGTGAGCCTGGGGTGCCCAGGACTCCTCTGCATGAGGCTAGGTGCTACTTTTGCATTTAGGAAAGGTGGGAGAGCTGGTTTGCTCCCAGATGGAAGGACTCCTCTCTTTGCTGGACTAGGAGCTGCCCACAGAGCGGGGGAGGACCAGGTCTGACTTTGTATTTTCTATCCTGGGCTCAAGATCACTGCTGCCGACCCAGAGCAGTTGGCCGCTGCATCCCCGTTTGGAGGAATTGGGCAGCATCTGTCTATCCCTGCTGGCTTACCTGGTCGGCCTCTTTTGGATCAATTCCGGACATTTGTAAACAGCTGATGCCTGGGGTAAGGGGGCCGGCCTGTGGCTGTGGAAGAGGCCACGTCCTCGAGCTGAGCTAATTGGCCCACAGGGGGATGGACCTGGTGACCTTTGCCTCATTAGCACCACGTTTGGATCACTGAGCTCTGGCCTAGTTCTGACCTTCCCATAATAAGGACTCCATGTGGGGCTTCTGCAAAGGTGGGCCTCTGAGGGCGGGGCTCAGACAGCCCCACGGGGAGGGGAGGTGCCCGCAGAAACCAGGCCAGGGGCCGCACTAGCCGGAGTGAGAAGCAGTTTCGGGACCAGGTCCCCGCCCGCCTCATCACCGGAGTTCTTCCAGGTGGCTTGTCACAGGTGTCAGGGTGACAGGGGTTCCTTATGAGTCTGTCACTAGGGCACGGGGCTGGGGGCAGGCGGTGCTGAGGAGCTCCCGACGAGACACCCCTGCTGTCTCCCAGGTCCGCTGTCTTCCTCCGCCCTATTCAGAGTCTCCCCAGAGACCACCGGACACCTCTGGGGTCCTTGGGTGACCGCTTTGCAGCTCTGCCCCAGGAGCCTGGGGAGGCAGCCAGAGGAAGGATGCCGGCAGAATTAAAACCCCCTTTTCTGTGGCGATGATAGAGCTTTTCAGAGTGCCAGTCTCTCTACAGAGTGGGAGCAATTTCCCCATAATTGGTAAAGTAACCATAACTGCTCTGTCATTTGTATGTGGCGACGCGTAATTGCACGGTAACCTTTGCCGTCGAGCGCGAGGGAAGCGTGATAGGCTATTAGATTGTAATTTGGAGTGTCAGCTCCGGCTCTCCACACCACCTCGGCTGCCGCTGCCGCTCGGGAGGCCGCCGGGGAGCCTCTGCCTCCGGCCCGGTGGGCCCTGCTCCGGAGCCGCTAGGCTGTCTCTTGCTGCACCTGCCTGGGCTGTGGTGCCCTCAGCAAGGAAGGGACCTCGGCAGGCGCCGGGGTCCCAGGCCAGTGCTTCTCAAACCTGGTGAATGGTCACGTCACCTACCTGGGAAGGTGTTAAGATGCAGGTCCCTGAGCCTCACTCCCAGAGTTCCCTATCCAGTAGATCTGGGGTCGGTTCGAGAATTTGCATTCCTAATGAAGAGCGCTAAATGTTCCGGATTTTACCCCATTCCTCTGGTCCCTCCTTCAGCCTCCATAGGCCTTATAGATCTTTAGGAAGTTCCCCTTTTGCTATTTCATCTTGATGACATTAGGCCCTTTGATTGTGGGAACACTGCTCTGAGGTAGATACCATGAATTTCCCCCAAAACATGAGACTCACAAAGGTTGTCAGAATTGTCTAAGGATGACAAACAGTAAGAGCGAACACTCCTATAGCCCTAAGTGACAGACAGTGTTCTACATGCATTAAATCATTTAATCCTTACCACAGTGCTAGGAAGTATATACTCATAACATTATCCCCATTCTCCCAATAGGCTGAGACACAGAGAGGTTAGGTACCTTGCCCAAGGTCACACAGCATTAAGTGGTAGAGTTGGGGTTCAAACCGAGGCATTCTGATTCTAGTTCCACAGTGTTAACTACTGTGAAAGTTGGGTTTCCATTTACTCATCCATCCTTCCATCCATCCATCCATCCATCCATTCTTTCAACACATATGTCTTAACCTACTACGAACCAGAAACTAAGCTAAGGGTACAAAGACACCTAAAACATGGTCCTGTCCTTGAGCTCATGGTCCCTGGAATCCAGTGGATCATAGGTCTTAATTTATAAGCCATGCAATCATGAAGACATCTGTGGAGAGCAGATTTGGGATCTTCCTGATCGGGGCAGAAGGCTGTAGCCCTGTCTAAGGCTTTAACAGAACCCTGTCTGTTCACAGGGTTGCCCAAGTAGGCACCGCATAGATTCTCATGGCACAGAACCTTATTTTGTCCTTGGTGAGCATGAAGTTGCTGTCTAACAAATAAGCATTTTAACAATGGCCAAAGCTCATTTGTGGGCATCTGTGGAGCAGCCGAGGGAGAGCTGTGGCCAGGCTTCTGATTACGCTGGGGTGCAGTCCACTCCTGGCTCCTCTGGCTGCTGCTCTAATCTGGCTGTTAATGGGGCCCAGGGGAGAGCTGGGCCAGGGCAAGGGCAGACACTCTCCTCCCCCGCTGCCCAGGGTGTTCTGGAATCCACGCCAGCCCTCACCTGTCGAAGGCTTTCACCAATTAGCCTTTCCTTCCAGGACCCACACGGCTCTGGCATCTGCTCCTTCCACCTCAGCCTCCCCGGTCTGTGGTCCCTATGGGGTCCCCCCCCACCCACCCTGGTGCTCTAATTGCCCTGGGGCCGCAGCTCAGACCCGGCATGGCGGTGTCCTTAGGGAGCCTGCTCCCGTCAGGAGCCATGCTGGGGACACTCCCTGTAGCCATCCTACCCCCATTCTGGGCAGGATTCCCATTAAAAAAATGAATATGAAATATCACCTCAAATTGACAAAGTGCTTTCCAGGTTAGCCAGTGTCTTCACACCTGCTTTCTCACCTGGCCCTCATGACAGTCCAGTCAAGGGGAGTGAAGCTCAGAGAGCAGGAGCTGCCTATGCGAAGTTGTAGAGTTGGGAAGCGGGCTGCCATGTGAACCCGAGTCCTGTGTTTTTTCTGCTACTTCAGTGTTAAAAATTCCACCCCCCCCCCGCATTGCACCTGCTTTGAGGAAACAAAGAGTAAGACCCCCTCGTGCCACAGCTGGGGGAACCTGGACTGCACCTGGTTCAAGGCCTTGATCACACCTTTATCACCTGGAGCCCTGTTTAGAGGGAGAAACCGATACATGGTGGGAGGGGGGCTCGGGAGAAAGCCATCATTGTCCCTGGAATCCCAATGCCACGTTAGGAAGCCCAGCTGCAGCCTTGGCCTTATTTGAGCCTGATGACAACACCATGAGGTAGGCAGTGTGGGGGATGACTGTTCACGTACAGGTGAGCAGATTGCCTGCCTCCTGCCTGAGCCTCTCAGGGAGCCGTCCTGAGCCAAAGACGGGCAGGGCCCTGGCCACCGGGTCACCAGGCTGAGCTGTCCTCGCTTCCTTCCAGTGAAAACATTCCTCCTTGGGCCCCTTGCCGCTCAAGTTGTCCGAGCGGCAGAGACTTGCTGCCTCTGAGCAAACCATGATTTACTGCTGCAATTGGCCAAACGCTTACACTCTTTTTGTAAGTGATTGTTTATTTATTGGTTTGTGTTCTGCCCAGTCAAGGGGAAGAATGGTACTCGGTAACTGGCCGCTCAGAAATGTAATTCTGGGGGCTGAGCAGCCTAAGGCTCCCCATGTCAGTGAGGCACGTGTTTGTGCTAAGGGTGGTGGGAGAATGTCAAATGTGGCTTGCCTCGCTCCCTGCCTCAGTTTCTTCTTGTGCTGTGTGGATAATCTTCCAGCCTCATCTGCTTGGAAAATGGATCATAACGGCAGAAGTCCCTGTGGCACAGCTTAGGGCCAAGAAAGTCAGGGATAAGAACTCCCTATGAAGTGGAGGCAGGAACATGCAAAGCCATGAGGATTCCCAGCATGCCCTAGGCTGCCCTTGGCATGCCTGGCGGGTCACGCTGCTATTATGTCCGGCAGGGAGAAGGCACCATTCTCCTTTATCTGCATTTTTCCTCCTTCTTTGCTTTCTATCCCTTTTGCCCCCCACCACTGGTCTCGCCCATCTCATTTTAGGAAAGAACCATAAAGATCAGACTAGACCTTGAAAGCTCCCTCCTAACTTTGACTTCTATATTGTTTCTTTGGGTGGGGGGAGGAGTTGGGGGTTGTGTTTGGCCTGGGCTGTTGGACCAGACTACGCAAGAAAGGCCAGAGGAGATCAAAGGCGTGGTGCAGACATCTGTTCTGCACGTGGCCTGCCCGGGCCTGCCCAGGCTCTCCCCAGCTCTGCCCCAGCCGCCCCCATGATAAGAAAGAGGAGAGAGGTCAGAGAGAGGTTTTAGATGCTCAGCACGTTGTCTTCCCTGAGATGGACAATCGTTGTTGCCCCCCCCCCCCAATCCTGGGAGGGAGCCGAGGGGCCCCCTGAGTCCCTGGAAAGCTCAGAGTTGGCCACTTTCACACAGCTCCGCTGGCAAGAGCCTGCCTGCTGGTTCTCCAGATGCCTTTTCCTTTGGCTGGATTGAAGCCTTTAAAAAAGTGACACCTTGGATTTTATTTCACTCCTTTTTCTGCAAAGTCCAAAGACGTTTACAGGCGTGAGCTCTATAGGCTTTATGGAAACCCATCAAAAAGCAGGGCTTGTTTCCTTCATCTTTATAGAGTGGAAAATAAAAGCATGAGAAGACGGAATAACTCTTCTAAGGCCACACAGTCCTTCTGAGAAGGAGAGGAAAAGCCAGCGTAGGTTCCTAGAGCTTTCAGAGAAGTCTGTGTCACACCAGAGCTGCTCGGTGGGGCGCTAGGGGCTCCATGCCAGCCGTGGCAAGGTCTTCTCCACTCCTCAGTGGGACAGAACCCAGCTGTGACCCTGTGCTCACATGGGAATCTGGGAGCCTGGAATAAAACAGGGAGAGATTCAGCCGAAACACTGTGGGGAAAATGGTCCAAAGGTTTTTGCTCTTGGTTCCCTGACTCCTGGAATTGTCCAGGATTCAGGAAACAGGGTATCCAGGGGATATTCTCTTTAAGGAAGGCTCATAGGTGTTCCAGTCATTTTTACATATATTTTACATACAATGTTTGGGAAAGGCTGAAGGAATGTTAAACATATTTCTTCTTAAAAAGACTTTTCAAACCTTTACTGTAACTAACTGTTATGAGTGTCTTATATGGTGTTAGAACATATTATGTTTCAGTACAAAATTATTTGCCCAAGGAGTCCTGTTTTGGTAGAGCATCTTGGGGGGGACTTGACTTCCACAGAAGACACTTAGGGACATGCTGGTGTAGGTATGACAAGGCCAGGATCTCCCATCTTCACCACACTTTTAAAACAAAAGCAGGGAGCCTGAGATGGGGCATCATGAGGCACCTCTGTGGCTTGTTGAGTTCATTTCTGAACCTTCCACTTCTCCTATTTCTCTCTCCCCAACTGATTGTCTGCACATGCCTCTGTCATGGTATTGTCATTCACGTGTTAATGTTTCCAGTTTTCTGTTCTATGCTCTTGAGTCCTCATCTGTGTGTCTGCTCAACTTAGTAAGTTCTAGGTATGGAGGCCATGTTCCCTCTTATTCCTAAGGAGAGCTGTCTGGAGCCCCCGCTCATGGGTGCTGGCCCAGTGCTTGCTGGGTGATGGTGATGATGGACAATCTAAGCTACCAAGATGGCGCCTGGAAGGGGTTGGAGCTGGGGCAGAGAGACCATGGAGGCCAGGAGAGGAAAGAGACTCTCAGGATCTGTGTTTTTTTGCCATGGTCCTGCCACCTGCTTGACTGTTGACAGGTCACCTAGTTTCTCTGGATCCGAGGTTTTCATGTAAAAAAGGGATTCTTCTAGCCCTGTAGCTCCCTGACTCGGTACTTCTGCTTATTGCCCTGATATTCCCTCCTAATTTTTCTCCTTTTTAATTTTCAGCTCTTAACCATTGATGATAATTTCTGCGGCCTGGATATGAATGCCCCCCTGGGTGTGTCCGAGATGGTGCGCGGCATTCCTGTCTTCACGGAGGACAGGGACCGCATGACTTCTGTCATCGCATATGTCTACAAGAATCACTCTCTGGCCTTCGTGGGCACCAAAAGTGGCAAGCTGAAGAAGGTAGGAATGAGGTGCAGTCATTTTGGTTATTCTGAAGGCCATCTGTCCCCACTGGGATGGATATGATTTCATGTTTTACTACTTTGGCCCTGGTGGGCAAGTGATACAAGTTTGAGCTAAGGAGATATGTCACTCTTGAGGTCATGACTGATACCCTGTCCCTTTGCCTTTGTGCGGAGGGTTACTGTGGGAATCACAGTGGGTGAGTGTGCAGATGCACCTCTTCCCTGGGGCTGGGGTGCACGTGGAGGAGTTGCCCCAGCCTCGCGATGGTGTGCTCTGTCCAGCTTGGGTTTGTGCCCTAACGCAAAGGCTTTCTAAGGCTGGGGTGGTTGGGGAAGGTGGGCAGAGGCAAGTTATGTACATGTTCCTCTTGCTTCAGTCCTTTTGACTAGTGTATCCATCGGGAATCTGTGCAGGGAAATAGATGGAGGAAAGTGCAGGACCTGCTGGAGTTGATAATGGGGCTGTGTCAGATCGTGGGATGAGGAAACTGTGGGTATTGTGGGGGCATAGAAATTACTTGAGGTGGAGGAGAATGGTGTGATGTGGGACAGGAGCTTTCCTTCCTTGTCCCCCAGAGCTTGCTGGCCTCGGGGTACTGGGTGATATTGGCCCATCAGCAGTGTTGGGGGCACCCTTCCATCCAAGACTCTTCCCTCACCCACCTCTGCTCAGGCTTCTCATCTCAGTGACTTGGAGCTGGTGCCCGAGAGCCCCCCCCTTGATGGTATCCAAAGCCTTCCTAAGACTACGCCGTACCTCCTGTTTTGTGTCAGCTGATAATTGCACTTCAGTCTTGTCCCAGGGAAATATTGGTGAATCCATGTGGAACTCCTGCTTGTCTAATTTAGGCTTCCCTCAGAATTCTCTGGATATTGTGTGATTCCACATCGGGCACTGCCCGATCTGAGACAACTTTGGGCTCTACTTTCGCTTCGCTGCATTTCTGGGTATCAGCTGCGCGTGGTCAAGGGGACACATTCTCAGCAAATCTAGAAGACTTTGCCTACTCTCCCATCCTACTGTGTAACGGCCCGGCCATCATTTCTTTCTTTAAATTCTACATCTCTTGGAACAGGCAGCGGGGCTGGCGTGTGAGCGTACGGGGTGGTGGGGGGAGAGGTGTGTGTGAGGTGGGGATGTGTGGGGAGTAGTGACATGAGTAGTATCTGGAAGAGGAAGCCTGTGCTGGTGAAATGCCACGAGGCACCAGGAGGCTGGTGCGGACGGTGTGCCACCATCTGGTACTGCCCGGAGAGCTAACTGTGACGCCCTAGAGTACGGCCTCACATGTCAAATGCACAACGCATGTGACCACCATCTACGTGGCTTTAGGAACTGTCTTTCATAGTTTCCTGCCTCTCTGCGAAGACTCTATTAAGCCCAAGCAAACGTTTTGTTGCTGCCTTGGCGTCTTGCGGTGATTCTGGCTCACAAACCTCGTGGACGCCCCAGAAGGCGTCGTGTGTGACCCGTAGGTGTGTGTGTCGTTCTGGCGCGACTCCTGTCTGGGTGGGGCCGCCTCCTGCCTCTCCATCTAGTGCACACTGTGGCTCGTCACCTCCAGCTGCTGTCAGGAGCCTGGGCCATCCCCGCTCCTTCCTCCTCCCTCTGTCCGTGGCTTCCAGCTTCCCGTGAGCTGGGAGTCAGGCATCCAAACCGGCTGAAATTGTGTCCGGTGAGCCTCAGTATAAACAGAGGAGGGAAAAACCCAGGCTTTGGAGCATGGGCCTGAAGGTGTTTCTGTTGGATGCTCAGATGATTTCATTCTTTATTATGATTCAGTAAGTTTGGTTTGCTAGAAAAGTGAGTCCTAAATACCGAAGGCATTCCCATATGTAGTTCGTACAATGAGATGTCTATTGACCTGCTTCGCCTGGCCCTATGGAGCCACTATGGAGAGATAAAACCAAGCAAGATATGGAGCCACTATGGAGAGTAAAAACCAAGCAAGCCTTCACTCTTTTCTCTAGTGAGCCCAAGCTCAGTGCAATGGAGAAGTAACTTACCCCAGTGCGCTAGAAGATTCGCACCCACTGAACTTCCTACCCTGTGCCTTAGGGTCATTTACTTGCTGGCAAGACTGAGTAAGTGGATCCTGTAGGAGGCTTTTCTTTTCTTTTTCTTTTTTTTTTTTTTTTTGGTCATCGTCTGAGCTGGTGTCAGTGAAATAAACATTGAGAATTCAGTGCACATAACAGAACAGACAGTTATTTTCTCTTGGGGGAGAAAAAGAGACATGTTTCCCGGCCATGGCTGCATCGTAAACCCACGACAGTCAACTTGCAAATGTGTGCTGTTGGTCAGAGGGTGGATTGAGGTCAGTGGGGGCTGACTGTCTTGCACCCGTGGAAGCCTGGCCCCTGATGGGGAGGTCAGAGTGCAGCACATCTCTGTGACAGTGGGCTGGGGACACATCCGGGAGTCTGGGCATGCACAGGGCACAGAGACAATGCTCACAGGGCAGGCCGCAGGCAGAGCCTTGCCTTCAAGTGTCCCCGGAGGTCAGCCGGGCCAGCAACGACAAGCATCACCTGACCAGGAGGCTTGGGGCTTTATAAACCTCGGGCTGGCATTTCCCATTTTTTTCCGTTGGGGAGTTTATATCAGAACAGTTCTGTTTCGGGGCGCCTGGGTGGCTCAGTTGGTTGAGCGACTGCCTTCGGCTCAGGTCATGATCCTGGAGTCCCGCATCGGGCTCCCTGCTCGGCGGGGAGTCTGCTTCTCCCTCTGACCCTCCCCCCTCTCATGTGCTCTCTCTCAAATAAATAAATAAAATCTTTAAAAAAAAAAAAAAAAAAGAACAGTTCTGTTTCAGCCACCTGGGACGTTCCATTTAATTTCCAGAGCAATGGTGGGATTGGTGAAGCATAAACATTTGAGAGGTAAGAGCAGAGGGTCATGTGAGGGGGAATGAGCCAGCGGCCCTCCTGGGGAAAACTGGGCTGTTGGGGCAGCCAAACTTTCTGCGCTACGAGCTCAGAGTGGCAGCCTTTTTAATACTTTTGCAGGAGCCTAGTGACGGCTGCTACAGACTCGGCACTGCCGGCCCAGGGGACGGTCTGAGTTGGGAAAGGAAGGCTGGGCCGCTGAGCCAGTTGTTTGAAATAATAAAAAGCAAAACTGGCCAGTTTATTTATTTTTTTCGGAACAATAGAATTTCCCACCACCCCAGCTCGCTGAGCACCACTCCCCTTTCCTTGCCAGCACTCTGTATTGCTTTTCCCAGAGGCTATCAGACCACATTCACCTTTTGGGCAGAGGCCCAGCTGTGAGATGCTTTGGGGCTACAAGAGGATGTTGCGGGAAGTTTTGTGGGCTGCTGAAACCAGGGAGTGAGAATAATGGAAATCATACTGTAGCTGTAATTACAGAGTTGTCTTCTCTGAGCCCTGTAATAATCTCCTGTGTGTATCAAGGGCCATGCAGAGTTCTTTGCCATACGACAAGGGACTCGAGGTGGGGAGGGTGGAGGGGAGGGCTTGGGGGTTTGCTGTGTGTTTCTGGGGTCTTGGAGCTAGACTGTAGCGATCCATAGGCTGCCCTCGAAATTACTAACTTTTCCTTTTGTTTGAAAGGTGTGGGTCCTCATCATTTGCAACCTGGCCTCTGATGACCATAATTTCACTCCTTTAGTGCATACATCACATGAGGCAGAGGGAAAGGAGGTGAGGAAAGTGCCAATTTGGATGTCTTTTACGTTTTCTGATGCGTGCGTGCTTGTGTGTGTGTGTGTGTGTGTGTGTGTGTGTGTGTGATGGCCAGTATGGGCAGCTTTTCCGTGGCAAGCATTATAGGCGAGTGCTATTAAGAAACGTGGCATATAGGGGCGCCTGGGTGGCTCAGTCGTTAAGCGTCTGCCTTCGGCTCAGGTCATGATCCCAGGGTCCTGGGATCGAGCCCCGCATTGGGCTCCCTGCTCCGCGGGAAGCCTGCTTCTCCCTCTCCCCCTCCCCCTGCTTGTGTTCCCTCTCTCGCTGTGTCTCTCTCTGTCAAATAAATAAATAAAAATCTTAAAAAAAAAAAAAAAGAAACGTGGCAAATAAACGCTACAGTCACCAGGAAGTACTTAGGAACTTAGAAATAACCCACAGACTGTTCAAATTTCAACTCCAGGTTAAAAAAAAAAAAAATCTTAAGGCAAACACCATCCCGATCTTCTCTAGGGTGTCTGTATAAACCTGAAAATCTTTGTCCCAAGTTGGGGTAACGAGGCCAGTTGCTGCCTCAGATGGACAAAAATCTCTTTGCGTAACTCTTTTGGCCGGAACCCTCTCTCCTTGCCTCTCGCATTCCTACCACTAAGTGATCGTATTGTATGGCTGTTGTTCAGCCATGAGTTACCGCCTGACATTGGTGGAGAGACTAATGTTCATCGTGAGCCAAAACATCATAAACTCCTACTTGAGGTGTGATTGCTCCTTTCATTTTGTGATCGCCTCGTTCCTGAGTGTTTAGCTCGGTTAAACTGTTCGCACCTAAGGGGCGGAGCACTTTGTGGATCCTAGTTAAGCAGAATTCGGGCTGATCTGACTCGTGGCTCGTGTTAGGGTACGTACCCACATGTGTGACACACCAAGCCTTACCAGCGTCTCTTGATAGGAATTCAGTGTGTTTCAGCACGGAGAGTCAACGGGAGTGGATGCCCTAAAAATCATTCTTATTGGCAATTATTATGCACATTAACATAATCTGCCTAATTTTTTTCCTTGAGCCTATTTTGAAATCGATTTGTTTGTGTTCCGCAGCCCCCCCCCCGCCCCGAGCCTGACCACAGGTCCGGAAGGGCAACCAAACAGAAGTGGAGTTGGGTAGAGGGAGACCCACCTGGGTCTGTATCGTTCTGACCATAAGTTCTCAGGAATGGATGCTGCGTGTGTGTGTGTGTGCACGTGCAATGCTCGAGTCACAGAGCAATGTCAGATCAGAGATGAGTAGCTCCTGCTTTACAACTTCCTAAATGTACCTGAGAATTCTTAACACTCCTGGAAATTAAATCAACTTTAAAAAAGAAATTCATGCCATAGATAGGATTCCAAATGGGTGAAGGCATCACAAAATCAAATGGAGATGTAATGTTGGAACTCTAACTTGCCCCAGGACCCTAAGATTAGAGCAGAGCTGTATTACCTGATGTAGGATTTGGTCAGTGCGCTCTGTTATGGGTCTCTTCAAACAGAGCTGCTGGCTGGTTTGCCTGTGGTTAGACACTCAAGCAGGAAGGAAAAGAAATATGGAAGAATCAATGCTGGACAGTTTCCATTGTGGAAAAAGACCATCAAAGCAGTTTTGTTTGATTGTTTTCCATGTTGTTTCTGCAGTTCCCACTGCTGGTTTTGCAAATTTGAAGCCTGTGTGGATGTGAGGCTGTGGGGTAAGTGGAGAGGAGCTGAGGTTGAAGGTGTTACAGACAGAAGAGCATCACAGATCCGGGGCGGCGGGGGTGGGTGTGGGGGTGCGCGCTCCTTCCACTCATCTCGCATCTCAGCAGGCACAAGAGATGGCTGTTCGGTCGTTAGTCTTTCAAGCCTGGGGACCCCAGGACGGGCCTTCAGAGTGGCCTCACCTCACGCCAACTCCACACTTCTGGTCCACCTTGCGCAGTCTCCCCTGCTGGGGTTTAAGCCTTTTAGGCCATGCCACATCCGGTAGATGTGGAGAGCAGCCTAAGCTAGTCGATGTCCTCGTGGGCATATCTTACATTCTCGAGCAATATGAAGTCTCCATTCAGTCATCCTTTTTACATAAGTGTATCCCCACTGGCACTCACTTCTTGCCCCTTGCTACTTTTCACTACTCTGCCCTTGGGCCCACCCACGGTCCCCGCATGTCCCTGGTCGGGGGTGGGGGGGATCTCAAGTGGTCATTCAGAGCAGACCTGAGCAGGCTTGGGGAGGTGTCCTCACGATGGAGCCCCCCTCAGAGCAGCTTGACACTGTAAGCTGGGGCATCATTTCCTTCTCCTCCTGACATCCTCTAGAATAACGCACTTTGAGATCCCCGGAAAATACCACCTCAGGAACACTTGTCATTTTATTTTCCAAATGATCATTAGTAGTGCACATGATTTAAGGAGACAGTCTTAAATGAGCTTTGCCAATTCAAGATTTACTGATACACGTGTGCCATTTTTTTGAATATGTGTGTGTGTATATATACATTTGTGTAGAATGATCCTGATCATAAATTAAAATGCAAAGATGTTAAAATTGAAGAGAGTGCTGCAGAAACACCCCCAAATCATAGAGTGCACTCAGTCAGCTGATGCTCAAATGCCAGACACGCTGGAGGAATTTATCCAGTGACACATGCAATTGAAGTAAAATATTGTGCTTTACAAGAACATATCATTAAAATGAAAACTAGCAGCATATCAGGAGTCTGGCCATGTAACCAAGACAACAAAAATGGGGAAGGATGAAAGACATGGTGTACCAGAGGAAGAGGGAGGAGCAGAGGAGAGAAGAGGACGGGGCCCCCAGCTGCAAAGGGCCCCGTGCTGCCGGGCTCGCATCTGAGAGACCCCGCATCAGAGGAGAAGAGCATCTTTCTGTCCGTAGCGGCGAAGGCCCTCGGTGAGGGCAGGAGCAGGGGAGGTCTTCGTCACCTGAAATCACTCTACTTTCTCTGCCAACTTTGATGGGGAAGGCAGTGGGACTGACTCAGGACCCACTGGTTGGCGCTCTGACTGGGGTGTCTGTGTGTAGTCCCTACTTGTTAGCAGGTGACTTCTGGGAATGTGGCCACATGGCCGGCCTCTTGGGGGTGTCACGGTGTTTTTCGCAGCAGCTTTGGCTTCTCGTAGAGGCATTCACAGGGACTTTAAAAATAGCTCTCTCGAGTCTGCTGTAGTCACTCCATACTTTCCATCCTGCCCCAGGTGATGCCCCTGCTAATTGATTACCCCAAAACGTAGAGGCTTAAACAAAACAACCTTTATTATCTCATGGTTTCTGTGGTCAGGCATCCAGGCACGGCCTAGCTGGGTGGTTCTGGTTCGGGGTTACCAATAGACTACAGTCAGGGTGTCGGCTGGGGCTGGAAACGGGGATGATCCACTTCTAAGATCATGTGCTGTCCGCTCTTGCCTGTTGTTCCTGTCATTATGCAGTATTGTTCTTCTGCCTCACAAACATCATCCTGACCAATTCACCTAGGACCACTCTGAGGCTAGTGAGGCCTGGGGCAGCACTGGCTCCCCAGTTCCTTCCTAGATTTGGTGACCTGAGGGACAGTGACTTGAGGGGCACCCTTTCCCCCAAAGCCACTGCTCGATGCCCATCACCAGGTAGCATTATCTCCATTATTCACTGCAGAGCCCAAGGCTCAGGACGGTGAAGAGTGGGAGACCATCTTCATTATATCCCATGTTGCTGGCATAGCTGGGTGAGGACCTAGGTCTACTCTGTTGATCTGCTTTGCCCACATGAGTCCCATTAGGAAAAGAGGGCCAGGGGCGCCTGGGTGGCTCAGTCGGTTAAGTGTCTGCCCTAGGCTCAGGTCATGATCTCAGGGTCTGGGATTGAGCCCTACATTGGGCTCCCTGCTCTGCAGGGAGTCTATTTCTTCCTCCCCCCTACTCATGTTCTCTCTCTCTCTCACTCTCTCTCTCTCTTAAATAATTAAAAAAAAAAAAAGGAAAAGAGGGCCAAGGAATGGGTCTGAAAGCCGTGGGTGTTGGCTCAGGGGTCTCCCCCACCCCATAGGCTCTCCCTTCCTTGAGACCATTCTCAGGCTACTGAAACACCTGGCATCCCCAGTGCCTCCCCTGGTCCCAGTTTTTCTGGTTTCCAGAAGAATCTCTCAGAAGCCCCTTCCCTTCCCCCCAAGGCTCCTGAGGCCTTGGAAGCAAGGAGGGCGGAACAGAAGGCAAACAGGAAGGAGGAGATCTGTCGCTCTTGAAAAGAGGATCCTTATCTTTCTGTTCAACCACTCCCATCTCCCCACCAAGATGTGAGCATGCTGGGGTGGGGTGGGGGCAGCTGATCTGAGTGTGCGCGGGTGGTTGGACTTGAGACGTCAGAAGGATGCTGAAGCCGCCGTGGAACTTGTTTTCATCACGGTACCCAGAACTTCACCCAAGTGCTCCTGCTTTTCAGGTCTTCCCACTGGGAGGCTCAGAGGCCCGTGGGTTTTCAGGCGGAATTATGCCCAAGATCCTATGGGCATCTCATGTACTTTGTGTTTTTGATAACAGTGAAGACAGAGAGCTTTGGTCTCTTCTTAAAGATCTGTAAGTCTATAAATGCTTTAATTCGGTCTCTCTGCTGACTTACCAACATCTCCTCCAGGGTTCATTCAATTCTGTCCATTTTCTTCAGCCTCCCCCAAAAGACCATAGCATTTATCCATGAGTTTCTACCAGAAACAGGACTCCTCTATGGGGACTTCTTACAATGGATACACAGGTTTTTTGAAAAGTCGTGTGTAATTATATTTTAAATGCTTCAGATTAGCATACATAGACTATCTTATTTAATCTTTATGATCACAGTTGTTTTGGGCCTTCTTTCAGACATACCAGATATGGGAAAGGAAAATGCATTTTTTTAAAGATTTATTTATCCATTTTATTAATTTTTTAAAGATTTCTTTATTTTAGAGAGAGAACAAGCACGTGCGAGTGGGGGGAGGGCAGAGGGAGAGAGAATCTCAAGCAGACTCCCCACTGAGCACAGAGCCTGCCATGGGGCTCGATCTCATGACCCCGAGATCACGACCTGAGCTGAAACCAAGAGTCAGACGCTTAACTGACTGCACCCCCCAGGCGCCCCAGGAAAGCACATTTTAAATCTCACTCACAGAGTAAGTCTCTTTTAGATCCCATGAGGTTTTTCAGGCAGAATCAGCTTAGGCCTTGGGTGGACCTGAACTTGCACATCATTGACCTTGAGTGCCACCATGGCAGCTGGGATGCTAGACAACCCCCCCCTCCACCGCCATGATCTGGGCAGCGTCAAGACCAGAGGGGTACAGGCGCTACTGACTACTTCATGCCTCGACTAGGCTGTGGGCTTCTTCCTCCAATGGAAAGGTCATGGGCTTTGGGGGAAGAAATATGAGTTCATTGAAGGAAGTCAATGAATCCTTTTCCAAATGGAAGAATCCTTTTCCAAAAAGGATATGTCAGGTATCCATTTTATCAATTTGAGTTTTTATTCAGTCCTGTTTTGATCACCCCCAAATCACAGGCAATCAGATGTTTCAAAATCCATAGCTGAGAACTTCTTCTGAAAGCAGTTTATTCTCTTTGCATAAAAAACAGTTTATTAATATAGCTGGATCTTTGTCCCAGTGCATCTAAACCTTCCCAGTTAGACTTCAGTTACCACGTACAGAGCTGTCCGAAAGTAACAAATGTATCTGAAGACTGACTGTTAAGGCTTATAGATCTGGGTGTGTGTAGAGGTCTGTCAACTAGCTTAGGCTACATTACGTTGTATTGACCCCCAAATTTAAGTAGCTTACCACCATAAAGGTTATTTCCAGCTCACGTTCGCTGTGCACCCTGGTTGGGTGGTGGCTGTGCTCCACATGATATATTTGGGACAGAGACTGAAGAGCAGCCCCCCTGTCTGGGGCCATGCCAGTCTTCCATCAGAAGGAAAAGAGAGACGGCAGAGTTACCTGATGGACTGTTAGAGCTGCCTCTTGGACGTAGTACCCATTCTTGCCACTCACATTTTATTGGTCAGACCAAAGTGAATGGTGTGGGAAATATACACCTGCCACAGGAAGAGGCCTGGTGTGTATATGTCCGTGGAGGAGGGAGGGAGGGGCAGAGAACATTTTGTCAATAACACAGTTTACCATAAAGACTATTAGTGTGATCGTCCACATTGAGTCAAGGAATATCAACTTGGTCATCTGTAATGTGCTAGATGTTTCTTGACTTAAAGAGCTATGGTCTCTTCTGGCTTAATATTGGAGAAAATGTGTGAGGAATATAGGATATGGCTGATTTCATATCATCAATCCAGACGTCGTGTTAGAGATTTTTTTAAAAACTAAATCCTCTATCAGCTGGTTTTCTTGTGATTTGCTTTTTCTCCTCAAACAAAAACTAGAGTTGTTCAGTTCCTTCTATTATTAGGCTCTGCATGTTTGTATTTCCCTGCACTCAGCTTTCCATAGGAGTGAGGGCACTTTTCTACTTACGTACAGAGATCAGATTGTGCTCAGCCGATGTCTCTGGGGGTAATTAAATCATCCAGATTTGTTAAATCATTTCTCTTACCTGCAATTAAATCGAGCCTCCCAAATTAATTTTCCCTGAGTAACTTAACCCACAAAGATTCCTCTACTTCCCCCTCTGAATCTGCTTTTCTAATTGTGAATTCCAAAATTCATTCTGGACACAGGCAGGACTTCTGGCCCCTGAGTTCCATTCCTCTGGGCAATGAACCCAATCTGGTTCCCACACTGGCTACCCACTCCAGGCCAGTTCTCGGACCTCCTTATCAGGGCTCCCCACCGTCCGCTGCTCTCTGGAAAAGGCAGGAGAAGTGCGGAGCTGGAATTCTGAGCCGAGGATGCCATCCTGCCGATTGGTTTGAACAACATTGATTTTTAGCTCTCAAACTTATTTTGTCGACTGCCAATTTTTTGGCTGACATGTCTTAAACTTACATCATACTGATGATGCATGAGAGTCACTGAGCCTCCATAACAGGAGAAAATGATACGTATTTTCATGGCTGAGCTGGTGGCAGCCATTGTGAGAGCCTTGGCAATCACAGAAAGCTCACGAGGAGTTGCCCTTTTGCAAATGTGCTAGGAGGGGCCCCCGGATCCTTTCTAAGCTCTCCACCTTCTGTTTCCAGGTAGATAAGACATATACCCACACGTGCAGGACTGTGTGCCCCCTCCCACACTTACACACACATTCATGTCACAAACACGCACATGTGCCCAATCCCCACATGTACCTGGATGCGCCCGTGCCTGCACACTTGGGAGCTAGACCCTTCTCTGCACTCAAGCCTGGGGCCGCTCCTCCCTTGTGCCGCCCTCTCTGGCTGAGCCCCACCTCCCCCGTGTTCTCTCTGGGAAATTAGCAGCACACCATCTAATCAGTTTACCTCTGACTCACCCACTTTGGCTTCGAGATGATGACAGAGTGGAGCTATTTAGCTGTCAAACGCACTGACTATTGCCCAGATGGACAGCGTCTCAAACATCAGAGTGGGTTCTTTCTCCTCCGTGTGTGTGTTGGGGGGGGGGCCGGTAATGAGTCTCCCAGTTGCTTTTTTAAGTGCTTCTTGCATCTGCCTTTCATTTTAATGCCTCCTGCCTGCTGACCTCGCTTCCCGGCAGCCAGCCTAAGTGTGATTCCCATAATTAGCTTAGCGATAATTTAATCTCTCTGCTTTAAATTTGATTGTTTTTGAGGGACTTGGGTCTGGGGACAGGGGAGAGGGACCTTTGCTTTTGTCTGGACTCTGTCTGTGGGTGGGAGCGCAGGGGCGTTGCTGGGTTGGGGTCGGGTGGGGGACAGGGAGAGAGAGGCCCTGGGCTTCCTGGGTAGATTCTGGACAGGAAGCCGAAAGCTCTCCTTTCATTCCTCCTCTTGTAAGGGGTTCCCTTTCTTTGTCCCTATTTCCCTTCAGAGTATGAAGGCATGTGAGTGTGGGTACACAAAGCACTTTAAGGTGCCTAGGTGAGGAGCAGCTCAGAAATGGGAAAATAGGGGACGCCTGGGTGGCTCAGTGGGTTAAGGGTCTGCCTTCAGCTCAGGCTGTGATCTCGGGGTCCTGGGGTCGAGCCCCACGTCGGGCTTCCTGCTCTGAGGGGAGTCTGCTTCTCCCTCTCCCTCTGCCCTGCTGGTGCGCGCGCTCTCTCTCTCTCTCTTTCATAAATAAAATCTTTTAAAAAAAGGAATGGAGGGCACCTGGGTGGCTCAGTTGGTTGAGCGACTGCCTTGGGCTCAGGTCGTGATCCTGGAGTCCCTGGATCGAGTCCCGCATCGGGCTCCCTGCTCGGCGGGGAGTCTGCTTCTCCCTCTGACCCTCCCCCCTCTCATGTGCTCTCTGTCATTCTCTCTGTCTCAAATCAATAAATAAAAAATAAAATCTTTAAAAAAAAAAAGAAATCTTTAAAAAAAAAAAAAAGAAATGGAGAACAATACCCTTCCTCAGTGGTGATGGCAGCCATTCTCTTAAGCCAGAGAAACGTGAGAAGGAGCAAAAGGAGCCACTGAATGCCACCCTGTTGTGCCCCACACCCATTCCTAGGCACCCCTGCAGTCCTTATGTTCGGGTCTGTATCCGTCTGTCCGGGTGTATGTCTGGGGTTACCCATGCCTCTCAATAGTTAGGAACCAGACCTGCATGGTACATGAAGAGCTAGAATTGACAGCAGGGAAATCTTCACTGTGTTGTGGCAGCGCCTCTGACTTTGCACAAATTGTTTATTTGAGCAATGAGTATATTGATATATGCACCCTCCACCTCTCTTATGACGGAGCTGAGGATAATAGGACTTCACATCTGTAGAGCATTCTTTGATTCACCAGGAAGAAAATAATAATAAAAATTGGGAAGATGGTGAGGATCATAGGACTTTCTGTGCCTAGGAAACCGCTAAAGAAGAGTCTTCAAAATCCGTGGATATTTTGGGGCGCCTGGGTGGCTCAGTCGGTTGGGCGACTGCCTTCGGCTCAGGTCATGATCCTGGAGTGCCGGGATCGAGTCCCGCATCGGGCTCCCTGCTCGGCGGGGAGCCTGCTTCTCCCTCTGACCCTCCCCCCTCTCATGTGCTCTCTCTCTCTCATTCTCTCTCTCTCAAATAAATAAATAAAATCTTTAAAAAAAAAAAAAATCCGTGGATATAAAGGCCCGTGTGAACCCAGGCAGGGAGTGTGGAAGGTCTCCAGAGACAGGGGTCTCTAGGGGAAACCGCAGATGCTCCAAATAGATGCACTAACCAGTCCCTGTGGGATTTAACTGTGCTCAAGATCTCGTTGGCAGAACTTCAGAAGCCCAATGAGGAAGGTGAACGATGTAATTCAGCTGAGCCATCCTTGGCCGCTCACTGAGCTGCTAGGACATGTGAGGCGCTCTGACAGGTGAATACCGGGGTGAGAAGGGGACACAGGCAGGGCATGCTCAGCTCTGAGCTTGGGGTCCCTCCTACCATCTCCTGCAGCCTGGAAACAAGGTCTTTGATTTATGAGCTGACTTTTAATTAAAAGAACAGCAGAAAAGAAATCTCATTTTGCCACTACAGGATAAATGGTTCACAATCCAAACTGATTTTGTTGCTTCTCCAAATGTCCCAGCGCTGCGGGAGTGTGTGCATGTGTGTGTGTGATGGACACTGGCCCAGAGCCCCTCTCTAACACTACTTTGCTCCCAGGGCTGACCTTGCCTCTCCCTCCTGGGTCCTGCTGTGTAGTCCTAATACCCCCTTCCAGGTGTGCATTCCTACCCTCGCACCCTGGGTCACAATTTCTCTTTGCAGCTTTCCCCAGCATGTTTACTTGAAGAGAGGTTGTCAGTTCTGGTCTAAGTTGCTTGAAGAACTTTCTTTCTTTCCATCCTTCCACTATGATGAGGTTTCTGTGGTCTCTGGCAAAAGATTTTATTTTGCTGGTCACTCCAAATTCTCAGGATGTTTTAATTTCCCCGAGAGCCCCTCATGCCATCCCTTTGGCACTTCCCAGGGTAGAATTTACCAGACTCACAGCCTTTGTTCTCTGGGAGTCAATCTGCTCTAATAGGACTGAATCTGACCCGGGAGTGGCCTTTCTTATGTGACAACATTTATTTACCATCACTACCCATCACCTTTAGCAATATGATATGGACTGCCCTTTTCTGTGGGTCCTACCTTCTAGAAATACCGATGTTTAGTTTGTGATTTGGAAGTGTATTTCTTTCTCTCTGACAGGCTACCGGGTCCGTTCAGAGTATTTTCATCCTCCCCTCCACCAGCAAGGTTTGTGGGGCCCTGTCCATTGGCTCCAGAAGCGGGAGCCAAGGGTCCTTATCCCAACCAAAGGACCCTCCCTCTGCCCTGCTATGACTTTGGGACACTATTGGAGAAGCCACTGTGAGCTCTTTGTTCCAGAGAAGGAGGGAGACTCTGTCCCTGAAACTTACTGAGAAACCTCAGGGGAACTGGCCAGCAAAAATCACTAGCTCAGATAAGCCAGAAGAACAATTGTAGCGCCATGGAGAGGCATCCTGAGCCAGTGGCAGGGATTTGCGTTTGTGCTCGGTGACAAATTCTCATCCCTCTCTGCTGCCGACTCACTTTGAGGGATGAGGGCCAGTCAGCCCCCTTTGCAGGATCTCCATCCTATTTGCAGTAAACCACAGAGGGAATGAGCCCCAGCCCTCCCCCACCCTCTGTCTGCTGCTGCATTTATAAATACCCCGTCACATAATGTCCTGGTGTCAGCATGGGGGAGGCTCACAGGGACAGAAGCCACCACTTCACAGCTAGAATGTTTGTTCCTGCCTGCCAGCACCTCAGACTAAGAGCTGGTATCTGTGGGCTCGCCCGAAAGCACCAGCTCACGCAGCCTGCTGCCCGCTACCAACCCCAGCCCTCTCCTGCACCTGCTTCTCCTTCGTGAGTTGAGGGAAGGACCCCTGTGCCCGCCACCTACATGATGGGACCAGCAGTGACATCTGCTTTCCAGCCTGTCCAAGTGATTCTTCCCAGAGCACTGTGAGGCCCTGGGGCTGCTCTCAAGATAAGATCACTGGTGCTAAACTTGTCTTTGCTGACAGCCCAGAGCTGGGTTCCAGGGTTCCCGGCAGGCTTGGGAGGTAGTCGGCTGGGGGTGAGCCCCGCAGGGGCCCCAGCTCCTGCCTCCACCGCTGTCTCTTGACAAGGGTTCCCTCTCCCCTTCCCCTTTTGGCTTCCCAGGTTCCCTGTTCTAAAGATTTGCCTCTGTGCCCACCACCCCATCCAGTTCCTGGCGGCTTAAAGGGCCAGTATAAAGCCAGGTTGGAAATCTTAAAAAAAAAAAAAAAGACGACGACAAAGGCAGTGGGGAGGGGCAGTGGCACCTGGGTGGCTCAGTGGGTTAAGCGTCTGACTCTTGATTTCAGCTCAGGTCATGATCTCAGGGGCATGAGATGGAGCCCCGTGTTGAGCTCCTGCTCAGTGGGAAGTCTGCTTGAGACTCTGTCTCTCTGTCTCTGTCTCTCTCTCTTTCTCTCTTGCTCCCTCTCCCCATGCCCCTTCCTCCCCTCTCCAATTAAATAAATAACTTTTTTTAAAAAAAAAACAGCCAGTTTGGGGGATGTGCCCGGCATCGATGAAGAAGAGTTCTTGCGCGTGGACAGTTGTCTTGCGTCGCGAACACCAGTATTCGGCGCTGTGCTAGTCTGCCTGCAGGGAGGGGGTGAAGTTGGGTCCCGGAGCCTGAAAGAGCCCCTCTCCTCCTCACACTCCTGCGTGTCTGTGGTCTGTCGTTCTGACAAATGAGTCTAGAACTTGAAGGGTCCCAGGAACTTAGAACAAGACTTGGGAATCCCATCGTCAGGAGCCAGGGCCATCTGACACTGAAGGAGAGGGCTTTCCCGGCCAGGGAGCCGGGCCAGGGTGCAGCACAGAAGTAGCAGGTGAGGCGGGCTGGGAGGACTCAGCCAGGAAGCACCCTGAGAGAAGTCCACGGTGGAGGGATGAGGGGAGGGAGCACCAGGCACCTCCCCAGGGGCCGGCTGTGAGCTTATGAGTCTCCTATTGCTGAGGTAACACATCACCACAAGCTTACTGACTTAAAACAACACGGATTATTCTCTTACAGATCAGCAGGTTGGAAGTCTGACATAGGTCTCACTGGGCTAAAATCACCATGTCTGACAGCTGCATTCCTTTCCGGCGGTTCTCAGGGAGAATCCATCTCCTTGCCTTTCCAGCTTCCCAGAGGCTGCCCACGTTCCTTGGTTCAGGGCCCTCTTTCTCCGTTTTCTTTTTTTTTTTTTTAAAGAATTTATTTATTTATTTGAGAGAGAGAGAATGAGAGAGAGCACATGAGAGGGGGGAGGGTCAGAGGGAGAAGCAGACTCCCTGCCGAGCAGGGAGCCCGATGCAGGACTCGATCCAGGGACTCCAGGATCATGACCCGAGCCGAAGGCAGTTGCTTAACCAACTGAGCCACCCAGGCGCCCCTCTTCCTCCGTTTTCAAAGCTAGCAACATTGCCCCTCCGTAGTCTTAGCTCCTTCCAACCACAGCTGGGAAAGGCTTTCTGCTTTAAGGACGCATGTGAGTAGATCAGGCTCACCTGCATCATCAGCAGCGAAAGCTGATTCCACTGCAAAGGTCAAAACCACAGTTTTATCAGTCAGGGCTGGGGAGAGGAGGACAGGATGGAAGATGAGAGAAAAGTGAGCCACTACTCCGTGCTGGGCCCTTTGGTACCCAAATCTTCCATGTGAAAGTCTAGGGCCCTCACAGCAGCCCTGCATGCTAAATGTGTTTGCTCCAGGTTTTCCCACGAGGGCACTTAAATCCAGACCCCAGAACCCACACCCTTGTGTTCCCTCTCCTTTTATGGACACAAAAGATTTGGGGTATGTGTGCCCATGTGCATTTTAGAGCTTGATTTGGTTTCCTCACCAAAAATCTAGCTTTGTGTATGTTGGGGTGAGGCTGGGGCATGTGGGGAGTTTGAGGCTCCAGAGAGGAAGCACTTGGTATTAGCATCTTGGGCAGCTCTCCTTGCTGGAAGGAAGCTTCTGGCCATTCCAGGGCCTGAGTTCTGAGCCTCAGTGAGAATCGGCCTTTTCTCCCGCTGCCTCTTGAAGTCCCTGGACTCTCACCACGAGCTTCTATACTTACAGGACTGATCTCATTTGGGCTTGTGAAAAGGAACAGCTGATGTGTTATATAATTCTCTTTCAAATGTGTGTGTAACAGTATGTGCATGAATATAGTGTGTGTATGTGTGTGTGTGGGGGGGGGTTGTTCCTGGAAAAGCTGAGAAGGACCTGTTTGCCATTTTTGATGACTTGTTCTAAAGCATTCCTCTGCCTGTCTTCTCATTCAGTTCTCCTTCTCATGCTTCTGCAGGAAGAGGGAGAGGGAAGGTGCAGTGCATGTCAGCCATGGCAAGGGAGGTTAGGAACATTGTTTGGGCTTCCTCCTGCCTCTTCCACTTTGTCACCATAAGGCACAGACCTCCCCATCTGACCTCAGCTCTTTGGACTGCTGAGATGAGAAATTTTGCCTTCAGGCTTCCATGGGATTGAGTGTGCAAAAAAACCCAACACGATTAGGAAAAGTCACTTGTGCAGAATATGGATGGCGTGTGTATAAACATCAACTTGCAACGAATAAATGGGGATGGTTTCTAAACAGAGTCTTCTAAAGATGAATTATATTTTAGATTTCCAACAATCCCCTGTGTAGGTATGAGTGTGTATGTATTAGTTAAAGCTTTGATGGTGTGAATGTAAAGATTTTCCTATCTCTGGTGTAATTACTTTAAACTTATCTTAGGCCCAGTTGATAGCAGACTAGAGTTGGGTGTGACTGTTTTCCAGAGAGTTAAAAACTAGGAGGGGCTCTTCCAGCTCATTCACACCAGGATTGATCGGGGAGCATATCCAGGTATATACCCAGGGAAGCGGCCAAAGGGCCAGGTGGAGTCTGAGTGTGTAAGTGTGTGTATGAATATGTGAGAGCCCTGTGTAATTACCTCTGATGGTACCTGCTGCATTAGGCGGACAGGTGTTTCATTAAGTTTGAGAGATTTGGAACACTTTAACTATGCCGTGGTGGGATCTTGGCATTCCAAACTGAGCAAGCAAGGATCCTACTGCCAAGAAGCTGGTTTTCTCAGCCACACGGTTATCCAAGGATAGCATATTTTACCACTTGGACACCACGGTCCTGAATGATGAGGTTATTTAAAGTATTAGAAAGACAGAAACAGTGTCCTGCCACACCACCTAGGAGCATGCTCTCTTGGCCATCACGGGAAGAGACTGGAAGTCTGGATCCCTGGTTCACCGGTTTTCCTTTGTGATCTTGAGCAGTTACCTTACCCTCCCTGAGTGTTACCTTCCCCCCTGTCTGTTGCAGACCAGAAAACAGGCTGGGGAAGTCCTTGCTGAGAGCAGCCTGTGAGTGGTTTTCAGAGCCTAGGATCGGTGGGTCACGTGGGCTGAAGCAGGACTGTAATAAGACCAAGGTCTTCCATGTGCCCCCTGCAGGGGGACAGCAAGTGATCCTGGCCTCAGGCGGAAGAACCCTGAGCTCTTGCCTAATGGGTCACCTTGGCCACAAGAGTGTGTGATTGATTCAGCTCTGGAAAAATAATGCAAACCCCAGAGGCTCCCCATCGTAGGTCAGGTAGCCTCACACCTGTTTTGGCCCCAAGACGAGCCACTCTGCAAAGCTGTGGGGGTGACTCCAGGGAGGGGGGCTGAGAGCTCCTTCCCTTGTTTGGTTATTTGCTGAATCAGGAGACAAGCGGGCAGGCAGGGAAATCAGGGCCTGGTGGATCTCAACCCCCTTCCCCACCAATGACTTCTCAGCCTGTCTTGAAGCTTTTCCAGCTATGAAACAAGTAGTGGGCAGTTGTTTAGAGAATCGCTGATAATTCTGATGGCCAGCGAAGAGGTGGCGACAGTGCATATTTCTCAAAGAACCTCAGAAACATTTCAGCCTGGTGACTTCCCCCAACAGAAGTCTCCTGCTGACTGCCCAGAAAGCCAAGAATGTGTGAACAGGCAATCGCATCCCTGGTCATGCTTATTTGGGCTTCTTGATAAATGGTTTGGCCATTTGACTTTAAACTGCTAGAGCACAGAGGAAAACTTAGGAAGTGTTTTAAAAATTTGAAAAGGAGGGAAATGAAGAGATCAGGGAAAGGAAATGATGGGAGAGACGGAAGCGGAACCAGTGCCCTCACGGGAGGGGTTATGCCTGGAGAAGATTGCTATTGGGGTGCTGTTCACATCCTGCTGCCCCCTTTACCCACACCCATGCTCCTCGGTTAGTGGGGCTGAACCCAATGGGGACTTAGCCATGCCTGCTCTGGCCAACATTTATCTCACACTTGCCAAGTGTGGGCACTGCTCTGGGTGATGGGCCTCTATTAATCCAATCAGTTCTCCCAACTGCCCTACAAAGTAGAGATGCTTGTGATTGCCAAGAACACTTGAGGAAAGCCGGGGCCCAGAGAAGTTAAATCCAAGACTGTGTGATTAAAGCCATGGAAGCAGGATCCCCAACGCAGCGCCTGGCTCTAAGCCCATGTTGCTTGGTCTCAGGCTGACCAGAGTGTGGTCACCTGCAATGCCCTAGGGAAGCCCGCAGTCTCCCAGGGATGTCAGAGCTCACCCTCTCCTTCGTATGTCTCCCTTGGACTGAAACAGCACCCCCCGCCCCTTGCATTCTCTTTGCCCTAAGCTCTTTGGTAGCCAGGCAAAGTGATGGATGGCTCCTCCCTGCCTGTCTGGTTGATGGCTTCTTTCTCGCTGCGGGGAGAAGAAAGGCCAAGCGGTTTCTACTTGCTGACATCCTGGGTTTCCTGGGTTGTGGGCCTCCAGAACTGTGGTCTGGTGTGGCACCGTGCTTTCTACTCTCTTTGAAGGGGATACTGTCTGTCTCTATAAACTGGCATCCCTGCCTCCCTAGCCTTCTCCTCTTTTTCCAAAAATGTGCATTTCAAAAGCAGCAGATGGGTTTATGGATGATCTTCCAACCCTCCCCCCCCCCACCCCCACCCCCGCCACCCAGCTCCACAGGGAGAGGCTTTCTTCTCTTGGTCTTTTTGCTTTCCTTCCTTCCCCTCAAATCTTCTGCCCACGGCCCTGCCAAGTGTGTGATCACACTTTGCTCATTTGGGCTCATGCAGCCCGGGCTGACACACCTGGTCCCCGTGGCCCTGGAGAGAGGAAGAAGGGCTTTTCTGTGAATGGGACAACTTCGTGTCCTCAGTACCATAGCCGCACATGTCCAGAGAAATTCTGCGTGGTGTTACCGTGGAACTGTATTTTCCCGGTAAAGAAAACGTTGCCATTATTTGGGTGAGGAAGAGGACTTAGGTGGCTTCGCTCCAGTCCCGGGACCAAGATCCTCTTTCCCGAGTCTTCAGTCATCATTCTGCAAAGCCTCTAGGGCAAAGAGTTTGAAGATTTTAGGCAGAGAAGTCATTCTTCAAATAAAATCTTACATGGGAGCCAAACATAAAACTGATACAGATCAGGTCAGGTTGAAGTTGATGGTTGGGGAAAGTGAGGGGAGGGGGGACGTGGTTTCAGAGCTTCCCTCTCTGTCTTCCTGACGTTCCCCCAAGACTCCCGGGCACCCCATGGAGCTCAGGGAGCCCCATCCTACACATTTGCTTTGTGGGTGGTCTAGACTGAATCAAGAAGTCATCCTGGTGTATGAGCTGTGTGTCTTGTGTTGTTGGGGGGAGGCCGGGGGCATGTGGGGTGGTGTAAAGGGATGGGAAGAGAGAAGGCACCTTCCACTTCCTTTGCACTCTCCCAGTAGATGGCACCTGCCCCCTCCCGGGGACTGCGTCAGGCCTGGCATGATGGTCCTTAAAGGGAAGCCAGCCCCCAAGAAATGTGTTGAGTGTGATTGTGCATCTTCTCTCTTAGCCAAGTATCTCAGAGTATGAAGAAAACAGCTTCTGGCGGGCCCCCTTTGTCTTTAGGATGAGATGTTTCCAGCTGAGAAACAGCCTTGAAGGTAGCTGCCAGCCCACATGCCAGGGTTTAACCTGCTGAGAAGGGTGGGGGCTGACTCGTGGCGATTTTCATTTTGGTAATTAATAATGGTCGTGTGGGCCAAGGTCACCTGCCTCGTTACTGCCACCTTACTTAGAGACCTCCCCTAACGTTTGAATCCCTTGTTACAATTTGCAAGGCCCTTTTATATGTCGCCAAACTTAAACGGCACACCCACCTGAGAAGTAGGTGTCCCGATTCGGGTTTTATAGATAAGGAATCAGTTTGGCGAGGTTACCTGACTCAAGCAAGGCCACGAAAGTAGTCAGGGGCAGGGTGGGCAAGTTCCCACCCAACAAGCAAATCTCGGATCCCAAGTCCAATGCTATTTGCACTTTTCCACAGGTGATTTCAGCTGTCCCATCTGGCAGCTCAGGTTGGGAGAGGAGCAAGATGAGGGGAGGCCCTTAATTCCAGCGGGCTCTCTGCCTCCCCTTCTAAATCTCCCACAATGCCCCTGCTTGCCTCACCCTCCTCCGTCCGCGAGAGAGAGTGGGGCTCTTCCAGCGCATATTCCCATTGTTATTTTTTGCATCTCAGCACCACGTGCATCGCTATTTTTATCCTGTACTAGAAACTATTAAGAGGGGGAGAGATGTTAATTGGTATTATTACAGCAAACCGGGTCCTAGTAACATTGCAATTCAGAGGTAAGCTCTCCACTCCCCTCCCCTGCCTCTCAGGCGAAGGTAGGGATTTTATTCGTTTGGCTGCCAGCCAGCACAGGTTTCTTTGGCTGGTGCGGGGCCTGTGGGGAGAAAGAAGTCTTCAGGACTATGACATGTCCTGGACAGGCCGCTGGGCCTCCACTCCACCGTGCGTTTATGAGGGAGGGATGTGGGGGAGGGTGCGCTGTGATGAAATTGGTTCTGTGTGATCCACTGAAGCTAGACTGGAAGGGATAGTGTGTCTGCTCAGGAAGCTCTCCTGGGGTGCAGCTTGCAGGGTCTTTGTGAGAGAATCTGGGGCATTTGTATTCATGGCCCAGCTGAAAGCGAGAGATAGCAGCCCTCACAGTCCTGTCCTCCTAAGCCAGAGCAAAGAATGAACAGATTAGAAAATACTAGCGTGAAGTGAGACAAGTTGGGCTTCACTTCCAGAAGGAGGAAGAGGAAGGGGATTCGACGAACAGGTTGTCTGCTGGCTGGCTCCCTGGGTTTGGATCCTGACAGTTCTCCTTCCCAGCCCTGTGACCTCGAGTGAGTCTCTCGTCCTCTCTGGCCTCAGCTTCCTCATCTGTAAAATGGAGCTGGTGTATCTGCCTCTCAGGGCTGTCATGGGGATTAAAGCACATTGCACACAGCACGCAGTAAGGATTTGGAAAATGAAGCTTTTATGGTGAGATTTTTCTCACGTGCCGAGGGACTCCTGAGGGCCGAGTGGGCCGGAAGCAGTGGGAGATGGAAAATCCAGATTCCAGCCTGGTGCTGTCTGCTGACCACTTGGACCCAACCCACGGCCCATAATGTCTTCCAGAACCTCTCAGTGCCCACTTCCCTACCCCTGCTCAGCTTGCTTTCATGGCACCCTAACACTCTTATTTTTTGTAATGCTGATTGCTTTTTAAAAGTTATTGTAGCAATATATATTGTTTGTGGAAAATATAGAAAAAGAATAAATGAGAAAATGAAAATCACCTGAAATCCTAGTACTTTCTGAAAATTATTATTTTGAAACGCACACACACACACGTGCGCGTGCTTGCATGCACTAGTGCAGGGGAAGGGCAGAAGGAGAGGGAGAGAGAATCTCAAGCAGGTTCCACACTCAGCACAGAGACCTACATGGAGCTCAGTCCCACAACCCTGAGATCATGACCTGAGCCAAAATCCAGAGTCGGATGCTCAACTGACTGATTCACCTAGGCGCCTCACCTTCAGAAAATTATTACTGATACTTGAGTATATTCCTCTGTGTCTTTTTTTCTATAAATATGTACTTTAAATGTATATAAAGTTGAGATAATATATATACAATATATATATTTTATATCATGACTTCTTCTTGCTTTCCTTTGTGAACATGTTCCCATGTGATGAAATATCGTTCAAAAGTGTCTAAAGACAGCCTAGTGTTTCATAATGCAATCCTTGCTCTTCTGTTCTTTATCTTTAAGCTTTCTGGTTTTCTTTGTAATGCTTTTACTTCCTGTTTCCTTTTTATCTGTTAATTTTTGCTTTTTGGATTGGATTTTCTCTGCTTTCCCTCCTCCTGGTGATTTAGAAAGTATTCATCCTATTTAAACTTAATAGTGATTACACTTAAGTTTTTGAAAGCGTATTTAAACCCATAAGCATCAAAGTGAAGAATTAAACAGTACAGTTTTATGGCCTTCCCTTCCTTAATTTCCCCATTTGGGCTACTATGAGCTAGGTTTTTTAAGATCCATGCTAATATTTTTTATATTATGATCATTTCAATATTCCTTCATCCCTTTCAAACATCGGTTGGCATTTCTACTATTCTGCAGTTAAAATTACACTAAGTATTCAGACAGCTCGAATAGCTTGTCATTGCTCATGTATCTCTTACCCTGGATATCCCTCACCTGTGGGTTCTCGATTTTGCCTTGTCTCTTGGTGGATCAGCGTTTGCCTTTTTTTTTTTTTTTAAGATTTTATTTATTTATTTGACAGAGAGTTCACAAGTAGGCAGAGAGGCAGGCAGAGAGAGAGAGGGGGAAGCAGGCTCCCCACTGAGCAGAGCGCCCAGAGGACCCTGAGAACATGACCTAAGCCGAAGGCAGATGCTTAACCGACTGAGCCACTCAGGCGCCCCAGCATTTGCCTTTAAGACTTTTTTTTTTTTTTTTGGCCAGAAAGGGAACACTAGTAATGTAATTTATTTAACTCTTGAATGTCTGAGAGTTGTTCTATTGACTTTACATGTAAATGACAGCTTGGTTGTTGAAATTTCTTCATTGTCTCTGAGCAATGAATGTAGGAGAGAAGCCCAAGACCAGCTGGGTTTTTATTCTTTCATAGGTTTTCTTTTCCTTTTCCCTGTTTGAAGGTTTCTAGAATTTTCTATAGTATCAAAAAAGTATAGGTATACATGTTGATTTAATTTCTTTTGCATTGCATTTAAATACGCTCTTTTAATCTGCAGCCTCAAGTTTTCAACTCAGGAATGATGATGGGGATGGTGATCGTGATCTTGATTCTGCTCTGGGCTGTTCTCTTCTTGAAGGATTTCTTCTACCCATGTACTGGGCCCGCTGGTTTTGTTGTCTGGGCCTCTCTTTTTTTGTCACTATCATACAAGTCCTGGGAAAGCTTTTCAAGTGTATCTTTACATCTTGAACTTAATTTCTTGCAGCACGCTTTCTGCTGCTAACTGCTTTTCGTGAGGTTTTCACTGCAGTCATTCCCATAAACTTCCCTGACTCCACATCCCTCCTTTTAGATAAGCGGTGGAGGACAAACTAGGGTTGAAGTCTGGGTCTCATGCGGCCGTTATTTACACTTTGTCTACTGCTTTGGGGAGCCCAGTTGAGTAGTTGCAGAAGAGACCATGTGGGCACCTAAGCAGATAATATTTACTCTGTGGTCTTTGAAAGGAAAAGCTCATTGACTCTTGCTGTAGATACTATTTAGTTTGATTTTCTTCAGACAAAAGTCCTCTCGAATCATCCTAAAAAACAAATAAAATTTTCCAAACATTCCCTTTCTTTTTCTCATTATATTAGATCTATCTCATAGGACGATATTTCTTATGAGTGTTCATCTTTTTATTTTTATTTTCTGGACCTGTAATATCCTTTTTGCTGATTTTTTTTTTCTCTGTTTGTTCAGCCTTCCACACAGAGGTTGTATGGGGAGGTCTGGTGGGTCTACCAGAGATGAGTGTGGGCTCCATTCTGAAATGTTTAGATTTCTAATACCTTTCTCTCACTGTCTCTGTCTCTTTGTCTGTGTGTGTGTGCGATTGTGTTTCACTGAAAAGTCAGTCACCCTCATAGTGAGTGACATGTGAGATTAGCAGAAGGTGGGATTCAGTCTTACCATGTTATGCAGTAAAGGAAGGAAAGAGAGACGCAGAGAGGCTATAATAGTATGATCAGTTTTGAGTTTAAACCCTGCTTTCTTGGGACACCTGGGTGGCTCAGTCGGTTAAGCGTCTGCCTTCGGCTCGAGTCATGGTCCTAGGGTCCTGAGATTGAACCCTGCATCAGGCTCCCTGCTCAGCGTGGGGTCTGCTTGTCCCACTGCCCCCAGCTCATGCTTTCTCTCTCTCTCAAATAAATAAAATCTTTAAAAAATAAATACACCCTGCTTTCTTGCTTTGAGGCCCTCAGTCCCACTTCCCAGCTGGCAGCGCCCCCTCCAGCTGTCCTGACCCGATGTGGTTTCCACCTTGGGCAAACCTTCCCTGGGGTTCTTTGGCACCTGTGACTCTGGGAAGGCTGCATTTCTGTCGTTCCGGGGATGGACTGCATGGAGCCCCAGGAGGGGGGTTGCAACACAGCCAATATGTTCATGTGGCTATTTTTGAAAACATTTGGAGAATTTATGATCTGAATTCTTGTTATGTTGTACCTGAATTGTCCATGGCCATATGCGTTCTTGCCATGGGTTTCCACCTGGTAATTCCCACACCTGGACTTCCAGAAGCAGAAGGTGAGAATGTTTACCTGCACAAAGCTGGGCATGTTTGCTGCCCTCCTGCGTGAACGTAAAATCGTGTTTGAAAGCAGCTCCCCTTCACTACATATGTTCTCACAGGCTAGCAGGGTGCATGTGAGCACACTTGTCGGAGCGGGGAAGGGGGAGAGAAGGAGCAGTCTGTGGGCATGCTTCTTTGCGCAAACGTGAATTGGAAAATCAGGCATTTTCAGAACTGAGTCAGCTCCAATTATCTGTACTTCTGAAAAAGAGAGATGATGCAGATGATGGAAACCAGCAGACAACGTACAAAAGACTTCTACTTTGTTTTGGGATGCTTGATAGTAAGTGCTGAGGAGCCTGCCAATTCACACCAGGCTCCCACCGCTTACCCCTCACAGGCTGCCCCTCGGGTCTGTGCTTACTCAGTGGCTGTTAAAGCCAGGCTACATTCTGTGACCTGCTGCCCGTGGGCCTGAATGTCGGCCCCAGGGGGTGACAACAGGAATTGCAAGTACCCGAGGGGCATAAGCCACACACAGAACCTCAGGACCGGACCCCCACCCATTTTCTCCTCGGGGCATCACTCACACCCCTTGTGCTTCACCTGGAAGAACCTCGCAGCATCAGATTTCCTCCAGCCCACTGACTGCTCCTCAGCCTGTCCCAGATTCTTCCCTGTACCGCCAAGGGTCTATACGATCACTGCATTCCACATTGACTGCCATTCAGTTTGCTCCCAGCTTCTCTGGAAGGCTAGGTGATGACCAAGGAGGTTGAATTGCAAATAATAAAAGAAGGTGGGAAAATCTTTCCCCAAACAAACAAAAAAAATCGTATCGGCGTTGGAAACAACAGCAACACCGCATTTAAGTTCTTACCCTGGGCTTCCTCATGCTGTTTTTAAATTTGGGGCTCTGTCCCAGAAAACTGTCTGCTCAGGAGAATTCGTCCTCCGAGTTGCTGTCTTTGTTCAGACAGGCAGCCCAGAGGGTCCAAAAGCTTCTGGGGCGCAGGGCAGGTGGCAGAGGTGCCAGGCTCTCTCATTTGGTCACGCCACGTAAATGTGCATGCCTCACCTGCGCCCACGTAGACGCTTCCTAAGCTGCATATTTCAGGGCTGTAATTGCATCCCGGGTCCCTACAACATTATCGACATGAAGGCGAAATGAGGGCTTCGCACATTCCTAGAGATGGGATTACGGTACCGGGCGGCCTCTGTCTGCTGTGCGGGTCCCGTTGGGTGCTCAGCGCAGCTCTCGGCCATAGGCAGCCTGACGAGAGGGTGGGCTTGGCGCTGGCCCGGCTTCCCAGCCCAGGGTTTCTTGGGTAAACTTGGAACTGAACCTCCATACTCATGTGGGAAAGTGTGTTCATCGTAAGTGTGCGCCTTGGTGACGTGTCACGTATTGAACCCCTCCCTATAACCTGTACCCAAATCAAGAAGTAGAACACTCCCCATTCCCAGAATCCCTCTTATGCCCCCTTCGAGTCGCTCCTCCCACCTTCCCAAGGGCAGCCACCCTCCTGACTCCTCAGGGCAGAGGGCAGGTTCTCCAGTGTTTCCTTTACGTAAATGAAATCAGGTGGCACACACCTTCTTGTGTCTCATTTCTCTTTCCCTGCTTTATGTTTATGAGATTGAGCCATATCACTGCAAGTAGGTGGAGTTTGTTCATTCTTGTGGTTGTAGAGCGTTCCATTGTGTGACCATACTAAAACGTATTTTTCTATTTTATTGTCGATGAGCATTTGAATGGTTTCCAATTTTTGCCTTTTACGAACAGTGCTATTCTTAAAACTCTTTTGTATGTCTTCTGGAGACCATAGATTCACGTTGCTCCTGCAAATGTACCTAGGAGTAAAATTGTGGGGTCATTGCATGCTTTCAGCTTTAGTAGATACTGCCAAATATAGACTAGATATTTTTAAGGGGCTTTTTAGTTGTGGGAGGCTGGCTAATATCCTCACTGGAAAATAACAGAAAAGCGTAGCTTTTTCAGACAGTACAGCATAGTGGGTTTCAGAGGGAGAGAGACCTGGTGTATTAGTTCAGCAAGTGTTTATTGAGTGTCCAGTGTTTTAAGTGGCTGCTATAATGAATTACCACGTAGTTGGTGCTTGAGACAACACAAACATATTCTCTTACAGTTCTGCAGGTTAGAAGTCTGACATGGGTCTCCGTGGACCGAAATCAAGGTGTCAGCAAGCCCATGCTCCCTCCAGAGACTCTAGAGGGACATCCCTTTCCTTTCCTTTTCCAGCTTCTAGAGCTGCATTGGCTCACACCTCCTTCCTCCATCTCTAAGGCCAGCAGCCTAGCATCTCCCAATCCTACTCTGCTCTGTCTCTGCATTGTCGTCTCCTCTGGGTAGTGAAGTCTCCCTCTACTGCCCTCCTACAAGGACACTTGTGTATGCATTTAGGACCCACCCACATAATCCAGGATCATCTCCCCATCTCAGGATCCTTAACTTAGTCACCTCTGTGAAGTCTCCTTTGCTATGTAAGGTAACATCCACAGGCTCCAGGGATCAGGACCCAGATACCTAGCCATCACTCAGCCTCCCACACAGGGAGATGCCATCCACTCCTGATTTTTCCCATGTCATCCACAGAACCGCCTTCGTGGATCGGCAGCCTCCCACATCACAAAGCTGCCCAATGGTTCTGCTACTCTCGATGATTATTATTGCACTGTGGGTAAAAGTTGATGGGTGGGACCAGAGAAGTATATTTAAAGGATAGAAGATAACATTTGTTTCATCAAATTGTAATTTACTTTCAGTGGTAATAAAGACTTTCAAACGGGTAGGAAGAAAAATATCAAAATGCAAGGCGCCGTAAGTGCAATGCGGGATCTCAGATTGGATCCTGGGACAGAGAAAATGGACATTAGTGGAAAAACTGGTGAAAACCAAATATAAGCCTATAGTCTAATTAATTTTGTTTCAGGAATTATACCATGGTTATGCAGGATGTTAGCATCAGGGGAAATGTGGTGAGGGATATGCAGGAACTCTATTATCTTGGCAATTCTTCTCTAAATCTAAAATTACTTCAAAATAGAAAGTTAGAAAAAAATGCAAGACATCCACTCAGGTACGGTAGAAAAGCCCAAATTCTATGTGACATAGGAGATAGAGTCCCATGTTGGCAGAATGAATTTAGAAGATCCAAACGGTAATGAGATTTACCAAAAATATAACCACTGGGGGTGCCTGGGTGGCCCAATCTGTTAAGCGTGTCAGCGTTCAGCTCAGGTCATGATCCCGGGGTCCTGGGATGGAGCCTCGCGTCGGGCTCCCTGCTCAGTGGGGAGTCTGCTTCTCCCTCCCCCTTTGCCCCTCCCCAACCCCCGCTTGTGCACATGCTCTCTCTCTCAAATAATAAAATCTTAAAACATATATATATAAAACCACTGAAGTATGAATGGAGATTGGTGAGTGTGAGACCAGTTAAGATGATGCTTGTTATCTTGACGGGAACATTTGGGTCATCAGTAGCACCTCCCCAGTGTCCCTGGGGAAGCTGGACCTGGGGCCCCGGGTGCTGCTTGGGTGTGAATGGAGAGGGGCCGGCCTTCCGCCTGTGATTGATTCATCAACTCCCCTGCCCCCCCCATCCGTTCCTGGCCCATCTCAGGGCTCAGTCTGTTAAGAGCTCCCCAGTGGCCAGCCAGCTCACAGCTGAGTTGTTATCTTCCTGCACACACTTATCTGGGCACAGTTAGAGCTTCCTAATAAAATTTGTCACTGACTTTAATCCCATCACTGGCCAGACCCGGTGATTAGCGCCTCTGGTTGTTTTGGTTTTGCTCTGTACCTCCAGCCTCTTCCAAGGAAATCGGTAGAGATACGAGTTCACAGAGGGCTCTTGGCCCTGTAGAAAGAGAACACAGAAGAAGCAAACCAGGACCATGAATAATTCTACAATAATTAGAAACAAAGGGCTTAGTCTCCCTCCTGCCCTCTGGTCCACCCCATTTCAGGCCCACGAGGGACAGAAGCAGGAGAGGGGGATGTCTTCTCTTGTCCGTGCTATGAGCTACAGAGGCTGGCCTCACTTCTGCGCCCTTGACAACTCCCCGTGCCCCCTGCCTTCCTCCTTGGTCTCCTGAGATGGGGAGGGGGTGGTGGACAGGTCTGGGCAGGGGAGAGGAGGCTCTTAGCTCACCTGGAGCTCATGCACCCACACCCCGAAACTGGCTGTGGGATTTCTGGGCCACATTTCCCCTCCCCCCTGCCAAGCCCCGTGGAATGTCTTGGCAGGCTTCTGGGGTTGTATAACTTACCTCCACGCAGCTGCATACTTGATGCACAACTTTGAAGCCCAGAAAGAGAGTGGATATGGAGAATGCAAAGAGGAAATTCTCTCAGGGGCATGTTCACTCGGCAGATAGACGGGGGGTGCCCCCACCAGACACGTAGACGGTACCTGGTGTGGTGTGTGCGTAGGGGAGGCGTGAGTACATTGAGATATGTCATGTGTCCGGGTGCAAATGCGAACATCCCCGCACTGTGTGTGGGGGGGTGTGTGGGGTGGTATGGACAGGGGCACGCTCTTCCACGAGCTGGCCCTTCTTCCCAGTTCTTGGGGTTCTGCTCTGCCGCTCAGCTGCTAACCTGCCTCCCCTCTCCTTCCCTCTGCGCCATCCTGAGAGTCAGGTGCCCCTCCCAGCTCCTGAAGGTAAACCTGTTCTCTGTAAGTCTGTGTGTTGTCTCAGTTCTGGAGTTTTCCTTTCTCCGCTGTCGGGGCTTCATGCTCTGTCTTTGGACACCTGCCAGGAGGGAGGCAAACACCGGAACGGCAGGGGCGGCAGGTACCTGCCATGCTTGTGTAGACAGAGCCCGTGTGAGACTGGAGGCAGGCGGCCCGGAGGCAGCCAGCCAGCACTCCTCTCAGAACTGCCTGGCTCCCTGAGGTCCTGCTCTCTGCAGCTGGGAGCTGGCACCTTTGTAGTCTCCAGCCGCTGCCCAGGGCAAAGATGCCCGAATCAGCCGCAGGAGCTGTGGGAGGGGGGACAGCTCACCCTGGGGACAGGAAGAGGTCAGCCATGAGAAAGCACCGAGAGCAAGGTGGCTGCCACAGCAGAAATGTATCGTCTCAGTTCTGGAGGCTGGGAGTTCGAGATCGAGGTGTAGGCAGGGTCGGTTCCTTCTGAGGCCTCTCTCCTTGGCTCGTAGGTGTCCCTCTTCTCTCTGTGGCCTCCCCTCTACACATTTCTGTGTACAAATTACCTCTTCTTATAAAGACATCAGCCAAATTGGATTAGGGCCACCTTAATGACCTCATTTTAACTTAATTACCTCTTTAAAGACCCTATTTCCAAATACAGTCACAGTCTGAGCTGGGGTTAGGACTTCAGCATATGAATTTTAGGGACACAGTTCAAGCCATCACGAGGACGACTCTGCCTCCTGTCTGTAGACCCATTTCCTAGCTAGCTTCAGGCTAGAGCCAGGGAGTGCCCCCCAACAGAACCCTAGCTCTTTCTCCTGCATGGGTGATAAGGCCGCTTTCGGTCTGGCGGCTTACAAATTGCAAAGAAAACAGAGTGGTTTGGGGGGGCTATTTTAATAATTTTGGATCAGGAGAAGGTAATGCAATGTAGTGGCACAAGTGACGACTTTTTTCCACGAGACAGTAGTTGTGTGGCCTTGACCAACTTACTTTACATCTCTGAACACGTTTTTAAATCTACACAGTGGGGCTGTTGCAAGGCTTGAGATAATGTGCATGAAACGTTCAGGGCAGTGCCTGGCACTCAGCAGGTGCTCAGAACTCCTTCGCCTCCTTCTTTTAGTTACGGTACTGGTGCTCCCACCATATCCTGTAGGCCGGATAGTATGACAGATGCTGAACCCCAGGAGCTCCCGGCAAATGCCTGCTGGCCGCACAAGGGAGCTGGGACGAGGGATGCGGAGTGCAAGGTGCAGACCCAATTCTGCTGCTTCTGAAAGAACCACACTCAAATGTCATCCCTGCTGATGGAGGGTCAAAGATAAAAACCTCTGTACAGAAATGGTTCTTTTTTCATTGAAAGCAATGCCCAGTCTCAAGGGGAACTTTGAACACCAAATTTGAAAAAATAAACGCTCAAGGGCTGGAAACAAAAAGGAATGGAGTCCCTTTTCCCTAGAGGGGCGGCGGTCAGACTTGAACACGAACCAGAACCACCTGGGAGGCTTGTTAAAACACAGATTGCCGGGCCCCACCCCCAAGGTTTCTGATTCAGGAGACTCCGGGTGGGGCCTGAGAAGTTGCCTTTCTAACAAGTTCTCAGGAGATGCTGATGCTGCCCGTCCAGGGACCACACTTGGAGAAGCACTGATGCACAGTATTAGTCCCGGTTTAGGGTCCGTATCACCTTGTTTTCTCCAGTCTGTTCCGTCTTTGCTGTAGTCCTGGCTACCTGAACGGATTTCTCTGTGCTCGTCCTGGGGGATGCAGGGGGGAGGAGGGCAGGCCTGTCGAAACTTCTCCATCCTCTCCCTGATTTGCACAGTACTTTGCACTTGTTAACAGGCAACTATTTCTTCGGCTTTTATCCCTCTTCCCTTTTCTCTTTTTACCCCTCCTTCGTGTTTGGGCCTCCGGGTATTTCACCGTGACTGAGGAGTAGAGCATAAGGATAGAGGCATACAACTCCCTCGCTGCAGCCCGTGCCGACCCCGGGGAGGAGAGGGCAGATGCAAAAACAGCATCTCTCCCATCACCATCCTCATCTCCTTTACCCCATGTGCCTCTACCCCAACACATCAGTTCCCTGGCCCCAATTCCCTAATCACTTCGCCAGAGTAAATAATTGCTGGCACGTGGTGACCCAGGGTCATAGCCAATGGAGGAAGGTAATTAGGGCCTTCACTTCTGACCATTTTGGGAGAAGTCTTCCAGCTGATACTTGTGTCTCTGATCCCTCGTGCCGATGTTCATGTCCTCCCTCAGGCTCCCCTTCGGAGACCGGAGAGCTTGGGCTGGAATAGAATTGCTCGTGAGCAGAGTCTTTCCCCACAGAAGGGAGAGGGCAGACCGTCCTGTGCCAGGGAGCCAGCAGCATGGTCCTCACACCTTTCATGCCACCCATCATAGTGTGTGAGTGCTCTCTCATGACTCTTTCCAGGACGGATCTGAGACTAGAGACTTGGCCCGTGCCCTATCTTTCCGGATGGCCCAGCACCATGTGGACACCCTTGTTGTTTTCAGTGTTCCAGCATCTTCTTTTTTTACCCGTATGCCTTTGGAGTCCTGCCGATGTGTGCTTGGGAGAGGTGGGCATGCTCCTGGCTTCCTGGGCTGGGAAGGCCTGAGGAGCTTGAAATGTGGTGGGTGGGCTGCGGCAGTGAGAGGCAGAAGCCTGGCCTTTTATTCCTGCCTCTTCCATCTCTGGCTGCTGGCGCCAGGATGCCTTGCTGGGGCAGAGGATGACAGATAACTGCATTCCAGGTTCTTCTGGAAACGTTCCCCCTCAGTCAAAGCAGGGGAGGAAAACATCTTCTTGACTTTACTCTAACTCCCCAAGCTCAGCCAAGACTTGAGACAAAAATAAACCTGTGACTACTCCAAGAGAAAAGGCCAAGAATCTCGTGTGTGTCCTTCCAGCATGCCTTTTGGGGTTGGGGAAGGGGCTGTTGAGGAAGGAAGTGGGCAGTAAGTGATGTCAAATTTCGGTGTATGGGGCTTTGAGCCCCATTTCAGAAGAAGGTCTATACTAAGCCTGAGAGAAACAGGAGGTTTCTTGATTTAAGAAAAGGAGGCTCATGGACTGTCATCTCAAGGAAGGTCATTGCTATAAGAAACTTGCACAGCCCCGCATCGCACCCCTGTGCGTGGGTGCAGATCTCAGCCTGGTATGCGTGGTTGGTTCTAGGCCACTGACGCAGCTGAAGAGTGTGAGCTCGTTCTCACTCTGTCTTAAAGGGCCTGGCCACTTCCCTTCCTGGAGTCCCCCTGGGTCCAGGAACCACGCCTGTCCCCTCCTTCTTCTCTTAGGTTGTGCCCTTGACTGCTTACCCCACTATTCTCCCCCCACATGGTGCATCAGGCACAGCGAACAACAAAATATAAGCCTCCCCTCCCCCCTGCAAAAAAAAAAGTGTTTTTTTTTTGCTGCAGGTCAGTGCAAGAGAGTCCTCTTTAAAATTTTGATTTGGGAATAGGCTTCAAGGTTGCTTAATATTTGTTCTATACCTGTGTATTGCCATGTATTATAAATTTCCCCAACTGTCTAAGGGCTGGAACTGTCTGTCCTTACAGATTCTCCTCCACAAACACATCAGCTGCTCAGCACATCAGTTATTGTTGGGGGAATGTGATGCTGACCAGCTCCCTTCCCGTGGTGACCCCAAGAAACCTCACGGCAGGGGCGCAGTGAAAAGGGAGCCCAAAGCGCCACCTCAGCCAGAAGCACCTAGAGGTGGAATCAAGCTGCCCCACCCCCCACCCCGCACCCTGCTGTTCACCTCACCAGGTGAGGACTTCCAGATCAGCATGGGTGGGCCTCGGCTATGAAGGGTGAGCCCTGACTCCACCTTGCCTTTCTTACCCAAGGTCTCCTGGAGGTCTGGTCAACTGCCATTTAAAAATAAAGGGGGTGGGTGTTGGTGAGCCGGGACCTACCCTGAGTTAGCAACGAAGACAACCCATACCTCGAGTGTGGGGAGACAGAAGAGAACGTAGCCTGGGAATCTTCAGGCTTGAGTCATCTCATTTTTGAGACCTCCAAGCCTTGGGCGGTAGAGTGCTCAAAGACTGGGTTCCTGTCTGGCTCCCTGAGCCATGAAGTGAGAGGCCGAGGATCCGACTTGCCCGCCTGGGCCGCTCTGGTTTTCCAACTTGCCCAGAGTTAGCTCCAGGCCAGAGTGGAACAGCACCCTAACTCAGGAACATGCAGAGATTATTCTGGAATTTCAGAGAGAGGGATGAGAGGCTTTCTGTGGAGGTTATGAGTCCAAGCGGACAGCACGTCTGCTCATTGGCCATTGGCTCTAGGGCAGGCTGAGCAGTTTCCTCCAGCTCCAAGGGGGCTGCACTGAGGGGAGGGCCATCCTTTCTGGTCCCTCAATTATCTCTGGTCCCTACAGCCACCCTGTGGGGAGCAACTCTCCTCAGTGGCCAAGTGATGGAAGAGTTGGCGGGGGGAGTGAAGTGAGCATGATCACTTGCTGCTGATAGAACAGTAATGAAATTAATGGGCAGTTAGAGCTGCCCCATTAACAGTGGAGTTGGTGTGTCAGAGGCACTTAGGGCATCAGTCCTCCAGATGTCATCCCGGGATAGACATAGAGCTGCTTAGTTGTCCTACCTACCTTTGTGGGAAGACCTACCTGCTCCCCAGAAGGCGCACTCCCTTCCCTTTGGAAACCTGGTGCGCACCCCTCACTGGGGAGACGTGGAAGGTCAGGGTTTTGCTAGGGTTGTTTCTGAGGCCGGTGAGAGCTACACGACATAGAAGCATTATATAGAAGCATTACCTAGCTGCTCTGAGCGCCAGAGAGAACCACAGCCACCCGGACCTGCATTCCAGCCCCATCTCTCTTAGTAACTTACTGTGTGAGCCTGATCTACTTACACAGCCTCTGTGGATGCCAGTTTGTTTGTCTGTAATGTGGAGGGATCCTATGGAACAGTCATCTTCCTTCCTGGAGGAGGGAAGGGATTCAAGATGAAAAACAGGAGTGGGTGTCCAGGAAAGAAATGGACAACGTGACTGAGAAGCATTTCATCCGGTGTCCTTAATCTGGAGTCATTGGCCTGGGGCCCCCCTCTGGGCTTTTGGAAGTTGATTAACTCTATGAAGTTGTCCATAAAAAAAAATGGATGAGTGAGCATTTTCCAGAATTTTTTAGAAGATTCCGAGCGAGGTCTTGGCCCTTACAAAGTGAACCCCCACTGGCAGCTTTGCGTGGGAGCAGCCTGGACTTCAGCCACTAGATTGGGGAGGACAGGCCTCCCCTTAGAGGCAGCACCCCCCTCAGCAAATTTGGCCTCTTGTACAGCAGATGGAGAGAGCCTTGCTTCTGGTTCTGGGTGAAGCTCTTAGGGTAAGATGGAGAGGCGTGACAAGTGGAGGTAGTCACTTGTGACAGGGGACTCAGAGAAGGACAGATTTCCACATGAGGTGCATTGGCCTTCTCACCCGTTGGTAGGAGCAGCGCTGGGGCCATGAGACCAGCATGTGCCCCTTAATATCCCTGGGCGCTGGTTTCCCTGAAATGGATCAACTGTGGTGAGAAACATTGATCAGGCAGGAGTTTTGGGGAGATGGCCCCTCCTAGCTTCTGAACCTGTCAACAATTCTTGGCTGGCTGGACTTTGCATTGTCCTTATTTGTGGGTGTTCCAGGTGCAAAGTCAAACATTGTCAGGGACCAAGTTGCCAGGTTACCTAAGACCCGCAGTGTCAAACCATATGGCTCTGAATAAGGGGCCAGATGCCTGGGAAACTATGGAGAAGGAGAACAGTCAACTATGCAATGTAGGAATGAGGTAGAGAGCCCTAGGCACAAGCCCAAATGAAGTGACAAGGTCAAGCTTATGCCTAACCAAGTATCTGTCTATCCAGCAGCTGATTTTTCACTTTGCTGGAGGAAAAGGATTTGAGAAGGGTTGACCTCTGATCATAAGCCAGGGGTTTGCCACCAATTCAATTCAGTTCAAAGCAATTCAATGAATAAACCAAATATTTGTGAATTACCTGTTATGTCTTCAGTACCTTACCAGGTACTATAAGAAACAAAAGGCACGATCTCTGCTCTGATGAGCTCATCAGTTCGCTGAGGAGAATAAACATTTATAGAAGGAATAGCTGGAGAGAACCATGGCTGGGCTATGTACAAATGTGCATCAAGAATTCAGCGTGTGGGGCGCCTGGGTGGCTCAGTTGGTTAAGCGACTGCCTTCGGCTCAGGTCATGATCCTGGAGTCCCGGGATCGAGTCCCGCATCGGGCTCCCCGCTCGGCGGGGGGCCTGCTTCTCCCTCTGACCCTCCCCCCTCTCATGTGCTCTCTGTCTCTCTCATTCTCTCTCTCAAATAAATAAATAAAATCTTTAAAAAAAAAAAAAAGAATTCAGCGTGTGGTTAAGAGCTCTTTGCTATTCTTATATACCTCCAATTCATGGTTTCTAAGAAATTAGAGAATCCAGAGTCCCTTATATCTTTTCACCTTTTTCCATTCTAGGTCTGAAAACGTGACCAATGACTGTTTTCATTAGGGAATAAGTGACATATGGGTGCTGAGGGAATGAGGTTGTGTCTGGTTAGGAGATGAGGAGGTGTGGTTGTCTGATTGGAGGTTGCTCTTGCCAAGAGACCAAAAAGTGTGGATTCCTTGAGTTCCCTCCATCTCTTCCACCTTGTTCCACCCTTCCTATGTCTTCTGCCTCTGTCTAAGCTGACCACATGACTGGACACCCTTTTCAGTAAACCTCCCATTCTCCAGAGGGGGGAAAAAAAAGCCCTCATTTATAGCATATGCCAACTTCTGTGGTGTCAATACCACTGTGGTGAGCTCAAGCTGCTTTAACAACCAGATCACGAAATTCCTAAACAAGTAATAATCAGCTGTCCTGAGCTGGCAACAGCTGGCTCTAGCCCACCACTCTCGGCTCTGATCACCCTGTGGATCTGGTCGTCACTGACCGCTTCATGGAGCCCTCGGTCCAGATCTTATTGGAAGAGTGGTGGCTTCCATGAAATACCAGCTGAGCACCTGCTGGGCGGCATCCCGTGGGAATGGGACATTCAGGGAAGAAAATGGAGCTCTATTTGGTACCTCAAAATCCACATAATTATCAGAGGCAGAAACTGAACGTTGAGAGAGACAGGGTCTGTGTGCTTGTTTGGGTCTTTAAACTTATAAGAAAGGCCTATCTTTTTGCAATATGCTGTATGGTCTGGACAGAAGACTGGCTTAGATGACCTCTGAGGGTTATTAAATGTGTTTTTAGAAAACTTTTAATTATGTGAAGTGTTCTGATGGACTAAGGGACTAGGGCCCCTCTGTTTGCAAGATGGTAACCTGGTCACCTTCCTACCCCTTTCACTGAGCCCATCCATCTTCCTCACACCTTCCAATCCATCTTGCTCCAGGGTAATCTCCTTCCTCATCCACAAGAAGACAAATTACCCCAGGTCTGGTTGAGATGAGATCGGGCGCATTTAGGGTGGTATGGCCGTAGAAGACAAATTACCCCAGGTCTGGTTGAAAACATCAGTACTTAGGAGGTCAGAACTCACCTGGTCCCACCTCACAGGGATGCCTATTTCCTGCAGTTTCCCCCTCATTCCCCTCCAAGCTGAGAGCCCTGAAGGATTGAGGGAGGAGAGCCTACCCATCAACTGGATAACGGGAACCAAGTCCAGGGGGTGCTGAGCACCTGTGAGCAGGGGAAGAGGGAAGAGTCCAATTCAGCTTCTCCAGGTGATGAGCTATTCCATTCTGAGCTCCAGTGGGAACCTGGCCAGCCAGCTGAAGGTCTCTGAGGGGGAAATCAACCAGAAATGTCAATCAGGCAGTGGAGCGGGACCAGAAAAATCGATGCTGAATTCCAGACGCCAGGAGGGCAGGAGAGGGAGGATGGAAGGATGAAATGAGAGCATTTGTTTGCAATTCTAATATAACAAATCAACAGATCACCAGGCAAAGATGCCTAATGAAAATGCACATGATGGATGCAGGTGGGTGGAGAGAGGAAGGGAGGGATGGAAGGTCCAGGCACAGGCCTGCTGAGGAATTCAGAGGTATCTGTGTCCACTGTGGTCCTGCTGCCAAGAGAAAGGGCACCCAGACCGGCTAGGCTGAGGCTGCAAGCCCAAACTCGCCACGTACTCCTCGTGTGGCCTCGGAGCAGTTACCTCACCTTCCGGCTCCTTCATTTCCTTTTCTGGAAAAGGGGGCCATCAGGAACACCCACCAGGTAGGGCTTTCATAGGATAAAATGAGGTAACTGGGAGAGCTGATGTTTGCTATATGGAAACAGCTATTGTTTATTTTCTTACTTAAAACACCCATCATAGTGCCTGGTGCATAAAGTTAACTCCCTTGGCCCCTCGGGGCAGACTGAAGGAGGCTGAAGAAGATGGAGAGGTTGGAGCCCAGATGTCACCATCCAGGCCTTGTCAGGGCCTTCACTGGGTTTCCTCTCTGGGCCTCTCAGATGGAACCAACACATTCCAGTCTTCTCTAATCCTGCTTTCAAATCTCCTTCTCGTTTTACGATGTGGGACAGACATTTAATAGCACAGGGTCTGGACTTCCTCGTGTGTAAAGTGATGGCAATGGTGCCTAGCTCAGCAGGCTATTGCGGGGGTGAAATGCAAGGAATTCTGGGAAGGTCCGTTGTTCTTAGCTAACCTTTACTGACAGGTATGACATGTAGTCTCTGATTTGAGCAGGCTACCTGCATTATCTCATTTAGCCATTAACAACTGTAAGGAATTCATACTGTTGTTCATTTATGGTTTGGGGAGATGGGGAATTAGTTTGACTAGTTATGCCCGAGACTACCCCTGCCCATGTTGGCCTATCCCCGGTGGTTGTCCTACCCAGGGCCTTCTCTTCCTCCATCTGAGCTGGTGTGCTCTTCTTAACATGGTGCAGAGCTGAGGTGGACCCATCAGGGAGATAACTCAGCTTTCAGAGCTGGGCAAACAATCCCCTTCATCAAGAAGTACCTGGGAGTTTTTCCCCTATAAACGTGGCCTTGATTTTTACCAGCTTATCATGTGAGCCTGAGAGACTATGTCAACCACATCAGAAGGCAGAATCTCTCTCTCAGGGAGAGCCCGGCAGAGTTCCCAGTGAGAAGAACTTCCTGCCGTCCTTCAGGACCACTCAGAGCACCCTGTCCCACTGCAGGGGGTCAGCACAAACTCTGAGGAGATCCCCAGAATTTCATTTTCATGTTTCTCTTTCTTTCCTTATAGACAGAGAAGTGAGGTCTTTGAATGGTTTGGCCACGCAATCAGGCAAGATTTTCCAAACCATATATTTGCCCTCTTTTGACACCCTGGCAAATTTTCAAAGCCTTTTGGGTGTGAAAAGTGCCATTATCTCATGGAACTGGAGGGTATTATGCTGAGTGAAATAAGTCAATCAGAGAAAGACATGTATCAGATGACCTCACTGATATGAGGAATTCTTAATCTCAGGAAACAAACTGAGGGTTGCTGGAGTGGTGGGGGGGTGGGAGGGGTGGGGAGGCTGGGTGATGGACACTGGGGAGGGTATGTGCTATGGTGAGCACTGTGAATTGTGTAAGACTGTTGAATCACAGACCTGTACCTCTGAAACAAATAATACATTATATGTTAAAAAAAAAAAAAAAGAAGAAGAAGAAGAAGATAGCAGGAGGGGAAGAATGAAGGGGGGGAAATCGGAGGGGGAGAGGAACCATGAGAGACTATGGACTCCGAGAAACAAACTGAGGGTTCTAGAGGGGAGGGGGTGGGGGGATGGGTTAGCCTGTTGTTGGGTATTAAAGAGGGCACGTTCTGCATGGAGCACTGGGTGTTACACGCAAACAATGAATCATGGAACACTACATCAAAAACTAATGATGTAATGTATGGTGATTAACATAACATAATAATAAAAAAAATGCCATTATCTCTTCAGAAGTGAGTGTCCCAGTTTTGTAGGGGTGATGTGTGCTACAGAATAAATATTTGTGTGTCCCCCTCCCCACCGTGCCCAAAATTCGTAAGTTGAAAGCCAATCTCTAATGTAGTGGTATGTGGACGTGGAGCTTTGGGGAGGCGATTAGGTCATGAGGGTGGAGCCCTCATGAATGAGAGTAGTGTCCTTATAAAAGAGGCCCCACAGAGCTCCCTGGCCCCTTCTGCCTTATGAGGACACAGCAAGGAGAGGGCTGCCTATGACCCAGGAAGTGGGCTCTCACCAGTGAATCTGCCAATGCCTTGACCTTGAACTTCTCAGCCACAGCTGTGAGAGAGAAATTTCTATAGTTTATAAGCCATTCAGTCTATGATATTTTGTTATAGTAGCCCAAATAGACTAAGATAATACAATAATTGCTGCTTCACACCGTGGAGATACATCATTTATGTACTGTCACCCACGGCAATAGGCAACTAGACGTATCTGTGTGTCTGAGGTGTGTTCCATGGACGCCCCACGGGGGCTCTGGTGAAAGCTGAATGAGTGGACACCGAGGCAGGCATGTCTATTCAGTGGCCACGAGGAGAGGGCTCCAAAAACTTGAGAGAGAAAATCAGATGGTTTGGTATGAGTTACCCCAGACAAAACTCTTCTCACCTGCTTCAGAAATAACAGAAGAAGGGGCAGGTGACAGGTTTGGGCTATTAGACTCCAGGTATAAGGGTAGATGTCGTGAGGTGATATGGTTGGCCAGGATCAGGAAGTTAATGAGAGCCAAGCTTAAGGAGAGGTCCTTTAATGGGCCTGATGGTGCTAGTTTTCACTGTATGGGAGCAGAGATGGTGACTGTCAGGTTCTTCTGAGCTTCTAGAAAAATGAATTAGCATGGCCACTCTGTAGGTGGTGAACAACAAAGCCCTGAAATGTGGGGAAGGCAGAACATGTGTGTGGTCCAGTGATCAGTGCCTCCCCACTGATAGGCACAGCCTCACTCAAACCCGACAATCCATTCCACCTCATACCAACGTAAACCTTCATGCGGATGTGCACCAGGCCTCGTGGGATTCCTGGAACTTATGTCCCTTTACCAGATGCCACCTGTCGCTCAGGATGCTCAAAATGCAGCATATGGGCCTCGTTGTCCAGAAGGGAGTTAATTCCTGAAAATATATCTGAGAAAAAGGGCATTGCGAAGAGGGTGAGGTAAGTGTTTGGTTCGATTTCCAAACTGAAGAAGAAAAGTATGCGTGGGAGAGAATTTCAAAATAAAAGTTTCAGATTCTAGAAAAAAATATATTAACGAGGGCCAAAATTTAGCAAGAGAATGCCCTTAGGTTCACCTGAATGTTTTAGATCTGGCTGCATTTGGAAGCAGGGCATTTGGGGCAAAGGAACAGGGTAAGGGGGTCCCCTGGAGTTCACAGAAGGGATGTGTGGCCCAGTGGATGCCTGTTTCAGCACACGGAACGCTGGGACTTGAATGGGTCCGTGGTCTTCTCTCTGCTCATTGATAGGATCCATCTATTATTGCGTTTCCTGGAACGGAAGCACACATTTTTTAAAAAAGAAGCGATGCCAGATTCGTTTTAATTTGAGAGAAGTGCCAATTTAGAAAATGAAGGGGAACCCTCGAGATGCTCCATGTTGGTCTTTGGAAATTTTCTCTGCTAAATCCTTCAGTGATAATATTTTCCCTTACATGTAATGCAGAAAAGATATAGACATGAGGTTAATTAAGAGGGACATATCTAAAGGAAGGCTGAGTGCAGATCAATCCAGGGGGAACGTGGCCATGACCACCAGCAGCATCTTCATCACCACCCTTGATTCCTATTGACTGAGGGCATGCGGGGGAACAGAGCGTGGGCCCACTGACGGCTAGAAATCGACACGAGACACGTCCAGGCGGAGAGGGCATGGAAGTCACCGTCATGAAACCATCAGTCTGTCTTACCATTCGGAAGGAAAAAAAAATCATGTGCAGAGAGTCAGTAGAATGGCGTTGTGGGAAGAAAATTGCCCAGCTGACTTTAACTTCGGGTAGCAAGACTCCTCTTTCTCAAGGCTTGGGACTTTAGAATGTGTTCACAAGCAGCCCAGGAGACAGGAATGCTCCTCCAAAGAGAACACGGTGGAAGACAGATGATGCCACTGATTGGATTTGCCTTTTCTGGAGGAAAACAACCAGGAGGGGAGGACAGGCTCTGAGCATCAGCAAAGGAGTATTTTCCGGGTGAGGTAACACTTCTTGCCGCTCCACAGCATTTGGGGGCACTGGGCCTCGAGAGACACCAAAGTGTGGAAAGCAGGGACTTTGGGCATCTCCACCGAGGAGATGAAGCCTGGGGTGGTGGTCAGGTGTACAGCTGGGACATCTGAGGCTCAGCCTGTCAGAACCAACACCGTCAACAGCCACTAGGACCTTACTAGCACCATCCTGCCCAACGTCAGCCAGCCTTGGGCATAATGCAGGGGTTTGACCTCTCCAGGCCATGCCAGTCCCAACAACCTAGAACCTCAAGTCCGTCAGATCAGGGCGAGGTAGGTCCAAGGGACTCCAGGAAGAAGCCAGCCAGAAGATTCAGGAGGCAAAAGGCATTGCTTTCGGTTCCTTGCTTAATGCCTGCCTTTCATACTAAATCATAAGCTCTGGAGGCCTGGGATTTAGCCCAGGGCCTGGGGCGCAGTAGATGCTTGGGGAGTGCTTCTTAAATGCATCAAATGAGTTTGCAGAGGGGGCCTTCTCTGAGCAACAACATTTGGGAGGACAAAGGTCAGCATCTAAAAGAAAAATGAAAAAGAACAGCAAGAATCCCATGGAGAAACAGCAGATCAGAATCCAGAAAGAAAATGTAGCAGGCGGGGGAAGCTGCCCGTTCACAAAAAGTAAAAATCTTGAGGCACTCCCAAGAAGCAAGCGGGCGGAAGGCACATCTGTTAAAACTTCTGAAGATGGGTTGGGTGCTGGGGGGATTCTTCCTTCCATCTTTTTAGGTTTTTAAGCCCTTTGTTTTCTGTTTCTCTGTTTACTTCCATGCAGTCTTGAAACCGCAGACTCACCCCTCTCCTGCTGTCATCCGGGACCTCTGGGGTCCTGGGCCCCGAGACCCAGGCTTGTGCCACCAAATCGCCAACTCTTTGCTCCCGCCTGGTAACTTTTTCTCCACTCCTCGGGCCATGATTTGTCCTCGCTTTTGCTCCTGGATCTCCCAGGCCAGCTCCGAAGGCCACGTGTGACAGTTTAGGGTCTGGAGCCTCCTTTCACCTCTGATAGATGTCTCTGATAGATGGTGACTTGAGGCCAGGAATGTCACTCCCGCAAGCAATTGGTGACATGCTGCTTTGTAAAGCAGTTGGCGCTCCTTGCCCTGAAGGGCCCTCCAAGCACAGCCCCGTCAGACCTCTGGCCTCATTAAGCTGGGTCTACCTTCGGGAACTCCCTTCTCTGACACTGAGGCTTTGTTGGCCTTGGGCAAGTCACGTGTTGAGAGACCTTTGTTCCCCTGACTGGTGGCCAAGCAATAGGATTATTATTTGACTGAATAGGTTTTTTAAATGTGGTATAGTCAGGAGAGGTATATATACATATATATATATATATAATCAGGATAATATAGTAATATAGTCAGGATATATATATATATATATATATGCTATATTTATATAATTATATATATAATATGAAATGTAAAAAAGGATGAAATAAACTCCAAAAGCAGACCTTGAAAAATAATTCCAGTCATTACTATTTAAAAAGGTAGATCTTGGTGGCCTGAGCACACAGACAAGCTACCGTTCTTTTTTTTAAGATTTTATTTATTTGAGAGAGAGAGAGTGAGAGAGAGAGAGAGAAGGAGCAGGGAAGGGGCAGAGGGAGAGGGAGAACAGACTCCACACTGAGCAGAGAGCCCAACATGGAGTCCCGGGATCATGACCTGAGCCGAAAGTAGACGCTTAACCGACTGAGCCACCCAGGTGCCCCAGACATGCTACTGTTCTACATGCTTGGGATCCATGGGCAGTGTCCTGTGCTTCTGAGCATGTGTTCCTCACTTGGGGCTGTCAGTGGGAGGTAAGAGATTTCTGTGGGTATTCTCAGTTCAGTTCAGTTGAGCACGTAGGGAGGACACATGCTAGACCAGGCCCTGTGCTGGGTACTGTGAACTCAGAAAGAATTAACTGTGGCCTGAGGAGCTCCCAGCCCCACTTATAGATGGGTCTTCTAAAACAGTGTAAAGGGAAGCATCTTGTCTAGGATCACACAGCAAGCCCAGTGACAAAGCCGTGTTTAGAAATCACTTTCAGAATATGCATTTTGTGCAAGGCAGGTGAGGTGCTGTCTCATGGGGCAGAAGCTAGCTGTGGGGGAGGTGGGGGGGGATTGTCTATGACTGAGTTGGGAGACAGAGGTTCTAGCTCTGTCTCTGATGGAAACTCACCGTGTGAATGTAGACAGGCCACGATGCTGGGGTCCACCATTCCTGTGACAGTGTTAAAGAAGGTGAGTATTTGGCCCTCCAAGCCTTAGATTTTTCCATATATAAAATAGAAATAATAATGGAATGCTCACCCTCTTTACCTTACATGAATTTTAGGAAATAAAATGTGAGAATAGCTGTCAGAATATTTTGGAAAAATCAGCATATTAGCCATCTTGGTTCTGCCTCTGGATCGTTGTGCCTCGTTCCCTTCTCTACCAGGTGCCCAGTGAAGCCCTGTAAAGCCCAGCAGGGCTGCTGCAAAGAGAGTCAGTCACAATTTTAAAAGCATTCTCCTTATGGGGAAAAATCCCATAGCAGCCGTGAGGCCCTGACCCCAGTAGAGTTGGCTCTTTCCACAAACAAGTGCCTGATAATCACCCTTCATGGTGAAATATTTGATTTATTCTATGGAGGTTCATTGGAGGGCCTTTAAAAAAGGACACTGTGTAAAAACATTTGCTAGCAGCTTTAGGGAAAGGGAGAAAGAGCAGAAAGAATTACGCCCACACACCCTTGGAATTGTAATCATATTAAGCCTGTTTCCATGAGTGGATGGATTTTCTGATGCAGTTGGGGATCTTGCCTCCGGACAGTGAAATTGCTATCCTCTGCCGCAGAATAAATCACCTGTCAGGCTCTTTTAAGCAGTTTCAGGATGGTTAGTTTGAAGACAGCAGTGCACACTGGGGAAGGCAGCCAGGGCTTGGGGTGGGGAGAGTGCACTTTCAAAAGTTGCCGGGTGCATGTCTTAGTGTTGTTTGCTGTGTCGTGTCCATCTGGCGCGATTTGACACCTGCATGTGAGAGGCAGCCACCTCAAAGAGTTGTGACGTGCCCTCCAGGTGTCTGTCTGTCTATGCAAGACAGTGGGGAACGGAAACCAAGCCTCCCTTTTGGAACACAGGAATCCTGGCATTTTCCTGCAGACTGAAGCCCACGACTTTTGTGGTTGCGTCGTTGTAGGAAAATGGAAGGCTGTAACTGATTCCTGTAAAGATGAAAGTGTGTTCTATGGTGGTAGGGCACAAGCCCACACAGCCCCGTGCACATGCATGCACACACACGCACACACACACACACGCAACCCACAGAGTAAGGTTTTCCAATTAACTAGACAGAAGCACATTATCCTAATCCCATAAAGCTTCAGAAAGCACCACACTACTCATCCAACTTTAGGACATTTTCTGGAGCCAAGAACCAGATGCTTCTCACCCTGGTAATCTCCCAATTGGTAAGGCCTGGAGGACCACAGGTTAAAAAAAAAAAAAAAAAAAAAGACCTGTGTATTAAAACATTTGCTAGTGGCTTTAGGGAAAGGGAAGCGAGAACAGAAAGAATTACTGCCACAAAGTTTGGTTGATCACCTATTGCATGCGCCTCTGAGTTCAGGGCTTGCCCCTTTAACCAGTGGTTTCCAACTGTTCGGGTTCCAGAAGTTGTTTGAGCAGAAAATGCCCCTCTCCCCGCCACAAACATCTCTACCAAATGTGTTACCTAAGGTGAATAAGGAGTGTAGTCATGCATTGAATATTTGCATATGCATAGACTGATGCATATGTATGTATATGCATGTGTATAGATGCGTGTGTGTGTGTGTGTTATATGGGTAGCCAAATACATTACTTATTCATGTGTTCTAAAGCATGGATGGTCACACATTCTGGGAGACCTGTCTGCAGACAGTCTGGAGGATCTCCAGAGGCTTCCAGAGGTGACTTCTTTCTAAGGGGCTGGCCTTCACGATAGCCGAGCATGAACAAGGGGGTTCTGCATCTGCGGGCCGTGTGTCTGAAACTCCGGCACCTGCCAGTGAGCTGGGCAAGTGTCAGGGCAGCTGGATGTGGCGGAGACTCTTTTCTGCTTCTTAATTCCCTCCAGGCCAAAGATAAAGCAAGAACTGCAGTTCTTGAATCATACCAGGGCGGCTGAATGCACCAGAGACGGTTAACATTCTTGCCGATAGTAAAGCATGTTATATGTGGTAGTAATTGCAGGTTATAGCTTGCTGCCCAGGATAAAGGGTTTAACACGGGACATGCCAGTTCATCTCAACGCCGGTTGAAGAATTAATATGTCCACGTGCTTCCTAGAGTCATGCCACGTTAAACCTTAGACACCCTCCCATAAAAGCCTTTCGACGACTTACTGTCCGGCGGTGGCCGGCTGATTTGGGAAAAAGCTTTCGTTATATGATATGCTTACAATCAGTCATAAGGAAGATTGGAAAAAAAAACAAACAAACAAACATTAAACCAGGAAGAGAGTTGTCAATATTAAGCACATCGAAAGCTATACAGAATTGTATTTTTTAAAAGCATCTCTCAGGTTGTTCGTCGATATTGGGCTAAGACAGGCTGATAGCTGGCAAGTGGCCACTGTGGGTTACCGCCAAGGTTTGACATCAGAATCTTTGCTTTACCATTCTACTACATGATACTTTGAAATCTATGTGGGACTAATGTTGCGATTATCTGGCTACAGTTATCATTCTATGCTAATATTCCTTGTGTGGTCGGAAAGGATGCATTTGCATGTTTACCTGGGTAACGGGAACCATAGCTGGGTTGGAAATAGTAACATTATGCATCTGATACTCCCCTAATTTTGCTACCTCATTTTAGACCTTTGATGGGGGGCTGGAAACTAATAAAACAAATGAATGTTTATTGAGCACCTAGTACATGCTAGGTACTGTGCCCAGTGCTTTATCTGTGGATTATATCATAAAAGCAGCTCTGGGAAAGAGTGCCTTAATACTGCCTCCATCTCCTGGATGAGAAAATCAAAGCTCCAAGTGCTCACGATTTAACCAGCGTCTGTGGCCTTAACCACTTAATCTCCAGTTGCGAGGGCGTGCTTTTGGCATGGTATGTGGCTGTATGTTTGTAGGTTGGGCTGAGGTTTCCTTGTAGAGGGCACCAAAGCCGTAGCCTCCCCACGGAGGGCCCCAGGTCAAGAATGACTTCTTTTCATGCTCCTCCAACTGGCGACCACACACTCGATGTGGCTCCAGACACCGACCTTTGTCTCGCCGCCAGCCTTCCCCTCACCGAACCCTTGGCTTTGTCTTCGCTCTTGCCTACTCCCCTTTGTGCTCCCTTTGTGTGTGACCGAGTGACCTCCGCTGTCAGGCTGCTCTCTCTCCACTCACCTAGACACGGCTCAGGGCGCTGGGAGTGACTGTGTTGGCGTGCGCGCCTCATCCTGGCTGCGGCCTCTGGGTTTTTCTGTATTTTCAGGCTGGGTGTACTTAGTGGCATGCGTCAGCCCGGGGAGGGAGAGATGAGGGAGATCTCTGTCTGCTTTGCATTAAGAGGAGGACAAGAGGAGTGTGAAGAGATCAACCAGGGCATGGCAGGCTAAGGGTCTCTTGGTGTAGAGGCACAGATCTGGCGGGGTTTTCTGTTTTCACTCAGAAGCAGCTCTCTTCCCATTCTGCGCCATGGCTGATGCAGGGCCCCCAACTTTCACATGTACACCCACACTCCACCGGTGGTTGTGGTTTCCTTTGTGAGAACGTGTGCGTGTGCATGCACACACCTGCACACGCTGTGATCATATCCCTCCCTGCTAGTTCTCTGCCCCCTCAGAAATCAGCTTCGTCACGTCTTCTAATGGTTTGAGCTCAGGACCATGAAGGGGAGAGGCAGTGAGCTACTTTCTGGCTGTTGGCAAAGATCTGTGTTTTTCAGCATTTGCCTTTTTATGCTCCATTTCCTGACCTCCGTGCTTCTGGAGAGTCTCTTTGAAGAGCAAAAGGGGCAAGCAATAGGGGCACCAGGTTGGCTCAGTCGGTAGAGCACGCGACTCTTGATCTCAGGGTGTTAGTTCGAGCCCCAAGTTGGGTGTAGAGATTACCAAAACAAACAAACAAATAACCCTCCCCCCCTGCAAAAAAAAAAACCCCGCAAAAGAGACATGCAATACCAGTTGGTGGGTCACCTGAACTGGATTCTCTTTTCCACAGGGACATCTAGTAGCCTTTTTCATCTGAGGACTCAGGGAAACAGGAAGGAGGAACCCGGAAGGAATCCTCTTCCGCATCCATGACGTTGGGTCCAAAGTCTCGATGGGCGTCATCCCTGAACAAGTAACACTTGCATAAGATGGAGCATTCAGGGGGCACTGCGACCAGCAAGCCCAGTGAAATCCAAGCCAGGGGGCTCTGCACAGCTCTTGCAGTGGTGGCCTCTGAATGGCCAGTAGTCCAAGTGACCTCAAGCCCTGAAACTCCCACCTCTGTCTGTGGAGTATGGCAGCCATGAAGCCACTGCGTAGAACCACATCCCAGCTGGAGGGAGGGGCTGGGGACTTTAGTGGGTCATTCCTAGCTTGTGGCACACAAGCCTCACCCTCCCCCCCTCTCCTGTTCAGTGACCTTTTCATTAATTTCTGTCCTGTGCTGATTTCTGGTCTCCCCATGTCTCCTGGGTGGTCAGCCATCAGCCGACATTCAGGACCTTGGTTTCTGCATGTGGCAACTTAGGTGGGGGGTTGAATTGAAGGTTTTCTCTGAGACTCTCCAAGGGCTGGATATTGGGGGAATGATCATCTTGTCCGATGGGGCTCTTCCACCCTGCTGGCTCCTTGTCTTGGGTCTCCAGCAGCGGCCGGGACACTTGGAGCTAGGGTGCAGGTGGAGGGCTGGAGTTCCTGAAGCTGACTGGCTCCATCCCCACACTCATCATCTAGGGGGCAAGCCGTCCCCTGTGCCCCACTCCCCCGGCTCCAGGATGGCTAGGCCACGTAATTATCCCAGACAGCTGCACAGTGTTCACTACCATGGCCTTACCTCATCAGCCCCCCGTTTTTTACTCTAGCTGCTTAAAATATAAACCAGATCCCTTGTCCCCCTAGACTGACTCCCTTCAGAGCAGGACGGAGTGTGGCGTGTCATATGTCATCTGATTTGCGGTGTGTTTGGGTGATTGCCAGACGGGCATAGGAGGAGGGAGAGGGCAGCTCCGAGTGAGCAGAGGGGGGTTCAGTTTTCTGGGGACTGCATCTCCAGGCTGACATCAGACCCAGTGGGTGACTTTGACAAGTTGTTTGCCTCCCAGGCCCCATCTGTGGATTGGAGGAAAACCCGTAAGTCACCAATCATTTTCTGGGAACTTGAGGAGTCTGGAGTCTGCGTAGGGCGTCCCTGAGCCATAACCCCTCCATTTCAGCATGACTCTAGAGAGCATCAGTGCGATTCTTCTCTCCGTCCCAACTCACTGAGAAATGGCTGGAAGCTGCCAGCGCCTGCTTCCCACTGGGCACCGGCCCTGGCTTTCCCTTATGGGCATGAGCCTGTGGCCTTCTACCTAGAGCTTTGCAAGAGAAGAGAGTATTCCAAGGTGTCAGAAAGGAGGAAGAGAGATGCAGACAGGCTCAGGTGACATGCCCACAGGTGGCCACACTGGCGTGATGGCCGGGAGCTGTAACATGTCACCCCCGTGCTCAGAGGCTTCCCCGTGCAAAGATAATCATCCCCTGATATGCACGTGCACGCATGAATACACACACACACACACACACACACACACACTTCCCACACTTGTGTCAGCCTGGGCTCCCAACTAGGTCTTCTTCTACTTCCCACACTCTTCACCCCCATCCTCCTTTCCCCAACGGACCTCACCCCTCCTGGGAGAGCAGGGCCCTCGGAGAGTGTTGGGGGTCCTCCTGCCTGGGCGGGTGGGGACATTCACGGATTGGGACCAAAGGCTCCATAGACCGCGCTGATTAGAACAGGCTGCAGTTTGAGCAACTGTAATAAGGATCGGTTGTCGTGGAAACCGGCTCTTGATGTTGTCCAGATTTCAGAATCTCTCCCCTCTCCCCACCTTGGTTATTTTCCTTCCTTCCTTGTTTTTCCCCCGAGGCTACAGCTACATGTTTGGCAGGAGTTTATGGGTCCACAACCGAGAATGAGGACTGTGGATCTCGGCCAGACCCCGCCATACGGCCGCCCTTCTAAATGAGATGTGGCCCTGCGTGGCCCGGAAGCCCAAGGCAGGGCACGTGCACTTCCTTCTAGAATCCCAGAGATACAGGCTGGTGTGTCCAGATGCCAGAAGTGTAGATAGGTCCTGAGAAGTGCCCTTCATGCATGGGTGGGCCCAGAAGCTGAACCTCAGCTCCGCATGCTCCCCAGTAGTGGCCCCACGGCAGAGCACCTGGGAGGCGGAGGTGGACTTGGGATCTCCGTGCTGGGTGAAAACGCAGAGTGGGACCTTGGTTATCGCCACCTGCAGGGCCAGAAACACAGGGGTGCTCAAGTGTTCCATCTGCACGGTAGACTCATTCTCTAACTGCCCTACACCTGCACTAGTTGGGGTCCTGCTCATGCACCTGAAGCTGGTGAGAGCCCAGCACAGCCTGCCACTCTAATTCAGCATAGCATTCTTCACGGGCTGTGTGCCTCAGTGTCCCTGAATGCCACAAAATGGGGATCGTGTGATCATGTCCCTTGATCCATCTCAAGGATATTGGGAGGCTAAAAAGAGACAACAGGTGGCAAACTGCTTGGAAGGGAGCAAGTCTCATTGCTGGGAATCTACTGCAAGACAGAGTTGGAACAGGAGGACTTGAGAAGAGTCCCAAACTCGCCCATGTTGTAGAAAACCTGAATTTCTAAGTTTGAGTTTTTAAAAATTTCTGGGAGAGAGTGCAAAGTGCCTACAGCATGTTCACCCACCTGTTCTCCCTCTTTGCCTCCCACTGTGGGAAGAGGTATGGCAGAGATGCCAGCCAGGCTGGCTAATGTGGGCTGGGCCCCAGGGACAAGCGATGCAGGCACCCTAAGTGGCCAGAAAACCATGGAACTGGGGGTTGACTGCAAGCTGTGGCCAAAAAGAAGCACTGAAATTCAATGCTGCAGATGCCAGTGAGGGAGCTGGGGATGGGAAATAGGAGACAAAAGCAAAATGTCAGGAGCTAAGGAGACATAAGAACAGAAGGGGAGGGAAGACCAAAGGTGGCTTCTGTCCCTGGAGTCAGGTAAGGCTGCATGGTGGTGGGCAGACCAGCCCAGGTTAAAGGTCCAGGTTGGAGCAATTACACAGTAGTTGGACTAGAAGGTGCTGAAAAAACCTTCATCCATTGGGTGACGCTGGTCATCCTCTCTAGGGCTCTGGGTCTTCAACTTTTCCTTCTTTGTGTCCTTAGCCCGGGTTCTAGCATGTGGGGCACTTTTATTTCTCATTTTCCTTCTCTGCCTACTCAGTTGAGTAGAGCGAGGGTATGGAGGGAACTTCCCAATATGGCAGTTCTTTCTAGAATATGGAGATTGCTAGATGGGATATTAGGAAGACGAGGGACGCCCGACTCCATTCGTCTCCTTCTCAGGAGGTCTGGGGTACCACAGGTGGGCACCTCTGTCTAGGAGCCCTTCCTTCCAAGCAGTAAAATGCCTCACTCTAAGTTAGGAAAATGGCCAGCTGATTCTCTGTTCTGAGAACAGAGAGGAAGCTTCGGAGGCAAGCCAGCCGCCCTCTTACTGCAGTGGTGTTTGTGCTGTCTCCAAAGGGAAATGAATGCTAAGCATAAAACTCAGAAAAACATCCTATTTAGAATGGTTCTGCCCATGGTCACATGTTTCCTCTTTCAGGTGTATTTTATTTGTTGTCCTTTACCTCGAGCCACCCGTGTTTCACACTGGCTAGCAAAATGGGCACCAAAGCCTTTGCTGGTGTTGAGGATGGAAGGTGTTTAGGGTGGGCCTCATCTACTTCAGGGACCCCAAAGGCATGTCTCTAGCATCACTTCAGTTGCTACAATAAAAGGGTGACATCAAACCAGTTGCTGTAGTAACAGGTAACATCACAGAGTTGTCGAAGTGATGAATGATTTCACAAGTCAATAAGATTGATTTTTTTCTCCCTCAAAAGTTTTACTCTGGTGAGGGCACGTCCATAGCAATTTGGAAATTAAATAAAACTTCTGAGTTTGCCAAGCCCATCAAATGGTTCAATCTTGTTATTTTTGTTCCCACTGCCCACTTGGTACCAGTATCAACCAGCATTCGAGAGAAGAATTACATATGTAAGAGCATGTGGTAGAATGATGAGCATTTACCGTGGGGTGATAGCCACGCGTGGAAGAGGCAGGCTAACTCTAATTGTGCATTAGGATTCTTTGCAGAGCTACCATGGGAAAAAACACGGGAAGCAGGACTCAAAAATGTTTGAGATTCAGCAATTCCATTTCTAGGTGTATGCCTTTGGACACATCACTCAATCTTTCGGGTTTCATCTGTAGAAGTGAAACAAGCTTCCTTCTCAGGGAGAAGTAATTGAGAGATTATTTGTAAAAACACACGTTTTGCCTGCTAATTACTATTAACTGTGCTCACTTCTCGTGAGCAGTGCTTCGTGGCTCCTTTTCTCACTCCTTCCCTCCGTTTTTCCATCTGTTAAATAGAGATGGTGGCTCAGTGCTTCCCCACCGAACCCCCCACACGCACACTTCTCCCTCCCCGTGTCTCCCCTGTGTTCATGAAGAAAGAATAATAGGTGTGAAAAAGCTCCGAGTTCCCTGAAACCCAGAAGTGGGATAAATACCCTATATTGATTATGATGATTATATCTGGGACTAGAAAAATATGATTGCCTGGTTGCCAGTAGCAACCACATGGAAATGCAGGAGGAAGGGGCTGCTCTTTGCTGTGTAGAGAGGTTCTCTGGAAACAGGAGCACCTTTCTTTCTTCTTCTTTTTAAAATCCCCACTCCTGCTCCCTTGGTCTGGCATTTCTGCTCTTGGGGGATGCTGTCAGTTGTAAGATGAGATTGGAAGGGAGTTGCGAAGTGCGCTAAGGGCCCCTCAGGGAATGCCTTGAGGGGCCAGTGAGTCTTCCTTGAGAGAGGTTTCCCCTTTGGATGCAGAGATGGGAGATCCAGCTGGATGGCCATGAGGGGGGCAGGCAGCCCCTGGCCCAGGGAAGAGAAGAGAAGCACAGGACCCACAAAGGACATTGGGGGCCATCTAAGAGTGGGCGAGTTGAGGCCCCCACAGAGGTCCTGTGGGGATGCTCTGGGCTTGGTTCAAGCCACTTCCCTCTCTCAGGTCCGAGGAAGGCATTGATTAAGAGAGGCCCTAACCTCATCTCAGATGGTGAGTACACCTATCATGTCACTGAATTCCAGATTCTTCTGCCTTTACGCCGGAAGTCCCAGGCACTGGGCTGCGGTGTGTGCTGAATGCACATTATCTCCCGTCCCCTCATTTAACTGCTGTCCCTGTTCACAGAGTCACAGGGCCAAGGAGTGGCTGCATCAGGTTTGGGAAACTCATAGGGCTGCCTGCATCCAAAGTCTGTGCTCCTCATGCCCTGATGCTGATCATTTCCCCAGCTGGTCAGAGGATTAACAAGTATCTGATCACTAAATTTGCCCAGTGGCTGGAGGCGTGGGCTTGAATCCCTTTGTAATGTCCCTGTGTTCTAAGAAAGAAGGCATCTGACCTCTGGGTCAGGACTTCCTCCCTCCCTCCCACAGTGTTGGGGGCTGTGAGTATTCTGTGGTGCACACTGACTTCCTTGACAAAGGTCCCATGTGGAGCTATACATTTCTTGTTGCTGGCTGCCACCAGCTGACTCTGGGAAGGGACTGGGAGACTATATGTCAGCTCCCGAGGATGTGGCGAGGGCCCGACCACCTGGGGTTTGGAGGGTGGGAAAGGGGGCTAGTGGGGATTATAGAAATGCCCGCCCCTCTCCTGAAAAGAAGCTGCTTTGGCTCAAATGTGACTTCTGACCAACGGACACAATTTGACTGCCGGGTACAGAGAAATACACGGTATTTATCACTGTACTCAAAGAGCAGTTTAATTATGAATTTCCCTAATATAGTAAAGTTATTGTGGTATAAGAATAACAATAATAGCTAATGTTTATGGAGTGTACATAAGCACTTCGCATGGATAACCTCACCTGATTTCACAACAGGCTTTTTGTGAAATTTACTCCATTTTGCAGATGGGGAAACTGGCTTCCGGGAAGGATGGACCATTTCCAGTAAGTGCTGGAGCTGGACTTGGCCTCCAGGCTCTACCGTCCTAACCACTAATCTTTACAGATCAACCCAGGCCACTCTTCTCCCCTTACTGGAGGGGCTCAACCTGCCTGCTTCCGTCGTGGTTCAGGGTTTCTTTAAATGGACTCCTTGCTTACGCCAGTCCTTCTGCACTCTGCTGCCATATTAATCTTCCTAATCTCATCGTCACCCGACTACTGCTGTTCAGAAAGCTCAGCACCTCCCACCACCTACCCAAGTTTAAACTCCTTTGTCTGACATTTTGGGCCCTCAGTGATCTAGATAGAGTTCAACTCTGAGCTCTTAACAGTCATTGTTATTACCTGAGCTGCGCTCATGGATCAGCAAGCTAACCTACCAGTGTTCTTAGAGACGGCATCCTACCTGAGGCTCTTGCTGGTATCCTTCTGGCTGGAACGTCTCCTCTCTCTCTCCCTCTCTCTCTGCCCCAATTGCACATGCCCAAATCACACCCATTTTGACAGTGTTAGCTCAACTGCTTCAACCGTCACGGGGCCTTTCTCGATTTCCCTAACGGGGCACATACTTTCCCTCCTCTCTACTTCCATAGGATCTGATCTATCTTTCTTATGCCCCTAATCATTTCTATCTGGCACAGAAATCCACTTACTCATTTAGTCAACATTTCTGGAGCCTCTCCTGTGTGTCCCATGCAGTGCTGGGTGCTGGGGACGAGGGAGGAATAATAAGGGCTCAGTCCTCAAGGTACTCACCGAATCGGTACTTGGTATCAGCATGTGTCTGATATCCTGTACCCAACTGGCATCTGGCACAGGGCTGTATGAGGTGTGCGACACAATACATTTGTCTTAAATGAATGTAGATGCTTGTACTCCCTGATGGGAAAAGGAGAGGGGGCGGGAGGACACAGTGGTGAGCTGGGGTGTTCTGCATGGAAAGCCAGGAGGTTGGCCCTTTGTTGCCTGATATGCAGGAGACCCTCTATCCTGGCTAGAGAGGGGTGAATCGGGACACAATCCCTCTTCCATTCATTTCCACTGGAGGATTGCCTCCTTGGCTAGGAAAACCTCTCCTCTCCTTGCCTGGCTTGCTCACAATTGGCAGTGATGTCAAATCGCCCTTGTAGGGATATGTCCTGGGGGCTTCGCATGGTTGCTGGTGGCCCGGGCTATCATGCCAGCGTCACCCAGCAGAGACTGACCATCAAGACTCCACATGCCGGGCTGAGTCCATGGAGTCGTGTCTAAGCTGTGTGTGTGAAGCAATCAGAGAAACACGGAGTCCTCCAGCAGCAAGTGGGGTGGGGGTTGGCAGACTCTGGTCCACAGGCCAGATTTGGGCCACCTGTTTCTGTACAGCCTGCCAACAAGGTTCATACATTTTTAAACGGTTGGGGAAAAAGTTAAAAAAAAAAAAAAGATTTCATGGCATGTGAAAATGATAGGAAATTCAAACTTCAGTGTCCATAAATAAAGTCTTGCTGGCACACAGCCGTGTGCATTTTGTCTGTGGTCGCTTGCATGCTACGACAGCAGCCCTGAGTCTTTGCAACAGTTAGCACGTAGCCCACAGGCCGCAGTATTTGCTCGCTGGCCCTTTCCGGGAGAAGTGTGTGAGCCTTGTGGTAGAGGACAAAGTTCTTCCATAACTTATCCTTTTTGGTCATGAATGAAGGACTTCCCACCTCTCCCAGTACATAGGGCCAATCAGCTGCTGGGATCAAAGGCTGGTGTTAAGGAGCCTACAGATGCACAAAGCATGGGCGGGGCAGGGGTGGGGGTTGGAATCCTGAGTTCTGTGTGGTTTGGGGTGAGACCTTTCCCGTAAGTTTGGGCCACATGGTCTGTAAGGAAGGCCCGTCTTCCCTGCAGGTGGGCACGGTTCTCTGGTCTACCTTGCCTGTTCTGCAGAACAGTCTGTGTTGCATGAGGATGGTGCTGGGCCTTGCAGACTTATCCTTGGAGGCTGTGGCTTGGGCAGCAGTCAGGGCCCCAGCCCAGTGGACTCAGGAGCACCCCTCATTGTAGGGTCCCAGCCCTTGCACCCCACTGCTCACCAGGGACACCGTCTTTTTCCTCACATTGATCCCTGTTTGGACTCAGCTCAGCCTTTTTTTTTTTTTTTTTAAGCGCCTGAAATCTAGACGGACTGTAATTATGTAATTCTTCCTTGTTATCTTTTCTAATTGTTCTCAGAGCTGTTTCCTAAACTGATTGGAAACAATTGCAGACAGGGAACGGAGTGGGAGGTAGGTGAGGACCTGGAGGCTGGCCAGAACCAGGCTGTCTGCGGGAGGCTGAGTCTGAGCAGGGTGGGTGCAAGGTGGGGACCAGGAGGCTACCGCTTACAGTTCCTTGTGTCTGGGGTGGGGGGGGGCAGTGGTGGCAAGGAGAAGCACTCATCGAGGTTTTGGGAGCGTTGGTTTAATCATTCACAAATAACAAATCTCCCTCCTGCTCCGAGGCCCCACAGGCCTGGCTGTTTTCCCTTTCTCTGCTGCCTCAGTGACGTTCGTGGAGCTCCCTGGGGCTTCTGCCAGTGGCCAACGGGGAGCAGGGCCCATCCCTCCTGGCACTGAATTGTTTGTGCTTTCTTGACAGAAAAAAAAAAATGCAACTCTTGAGCCATCTATCACCCCCGGAAAGCTGGGGATGGGCCAGTGGAGGGAGAACGTGGGGACTCCCTGCTGATTTGGGCCTGAGTGGGTAAAATGGGGCTGCTGGTAGTAGGTCCTTGGGAGAGCAGCAGAGGTGCCACCTTCCTTGAGCTGAACCCCAGAAAAGGGACCAGGCAGAAGATGGTGCACGCAGGGCATGTGGGGGGCCCTCGGGGCCATTGCTGCCACCTCGGGTCTTCTTTGTGGTGCACCTCTGTTTCTTTCTGTGAGGATGACGATGCTCTCCCCTCCCCCATTGCTCTTCTTCCCCGCTTTGCAGAAATGATGTGAGTCAGCTTCTCATAAAAGCGCTGAGGGTCTTGGAAAGGGAAGATGAGGTGGGACGGGACGGGGACGCCCACCTGGCCTGGTGCTTGATGAGATTCCCTCCTGGACACACCATCAACATCATCTCTCTACCACTCACACGGGGGAGACTATCATTCCCATTCTCCTTTTGAGAAAACATTTGAGGAAGAATCAAATTCGATTCCACAAAGGTGTGAAGCTCCTAGTGTGTGACAGGTGCTAGAGAAGCCCTTCCCCAAGGACTTGACCTGTAAGCTCCCACGGATGTTCCCCCGATGCTGGAGCAGCACGTGGGGCTCAGAGCTCTTTCCACCAGACCCAGACCTGCCCACTGAGGCTAAGACTGGTCCGGCCGGAAGCCGCACTGCTTGCTTGGAGGATTCAGCCCAGGGTCACTTCCAGTGGGGTGGGGGGCAGTGGCTGTCCTACTGGGTATCTCTCTCTCTCTCTCTCTCTCTCCTCCTTCCCAGCCTCTGTTCAGCATGGGGAGCAAATGGGCCATGTGAGGGGGTGCCCATGGAGTGTTGGGGACCCAAAGGTCCCTGGCTCTCCTTCACTCCTCCACCCAGAGCCCCCAGGCTCCGCTGGCCATTTCTAAGGCCCTGAATCCTCTCAACCCCAAACTTCGTTCCTGCCTCAGGTTGCCTGGGGCATGTCCATTGGGTATCCCATTTCTTTCTGGGCTTAAGTTGTGGGCTGAGGGGTGGGAAGAGGCTCCTGATGTAGTTTTTATTCTGGAAACTGGCAGAACACACAGTGGCAGCATCTCCCATGGTTGCCATGCTCTGGTGCTACTTTAACCTCCAAGCCTGGGTCCCTTACTACTTTGAAACCTTGTCGTTGCCTTCACTGGGGCATCTAGGGCTCACTGACTGTCTTGGGGCAGAGCCTATGCCCAAGTTCTTGTTCCGTCCAGGGGATGAACCTGAGTGGTTTCATCTCTAGCCTCTGTGGCCACGGCGTGTCATGCTGGGGCCACTGCCCTAGGCCAGTGTTTCTCAAACTCTTTCTCATTATTACCTTCTCCCACTAGGAGAAAAATGAACTCAATTTAAATTCTTCCAGATGAGGAGGTATGACAGTTTGCCAGGTAGGGTTGAGCTTCGGAGGGCCACAAACCATTGTAATACCTAAGATTTTTGTATGCCCTCCAATTTTCATGCTCTTAGGGATGCTGTTGCCCCCACTGAGAATGCATGCTGTAGGCTTTCCAGAACATGTTTCCAAACTGTGTGTGAATTCTCTGTTGTCTCCTGTAACATACAGAAACAAGGGTCTTAGTGAATGAAGAATAGGGTTTCAAGGACTGCGTCAGACATACAAATTTGGTACTCAATCCTCTACCGGAGTGAATGGTTTCCCATTTCTGGGTCTTACTGTTTCCACTTATAAAACTCAAGCACCTGCTTCTTGCCTCCTCAACCAACTAGGAGGCCACAGCTAGGGTCAGGCAAGCAGGACCCTGGCCACACGTGTGTGCTGACCCATGGGCACATGGGTCAGGGCAAGACAACAATAGCATCCTCTTCTTCCCTTAGCTTCTGCCTGCCACCCAGCCATCCAGTGGTACTCCTGACTGTGGCAGAGAGCCCAACGATCACCCTCTTGGTAGCTTTTCTTTTTTTTCTTTAAGATTTATTTATTGATTTGAGAGAGAATGTGTGTGCACGTGTGCACAAGCAAGGGGAGAGGGAGAGGGAGAGAATCTCAAGCAGACACTGCAATGACATGGAGCCTGACCTGGCCTTGATCCCAGGACCCTGAAATCATGACCTGAGCCAAAACCAAGAGTCAGCGTTCAACCAACTGAGCCACCCAGGTGCCCCTCTTGGTAGCTCTTCTGATGTGTCATTGTGGGGCACCGAAGGGCTGGTGACCCGCTGGCAGATAGGGTCTTCGGGATGATGGGGGGACACTGCAGTCCCTCTGCCCGTCTTCTCCTTGGCCTCCTTTTATGCATCCCCATTGTTGTTACACAGATTTCCCTCCAGAGGAGGCCTTCTTGCTCCTTCTGCAGGAACCAAAAACTCCACCATGCTGTCTTTGTTCAAAATGAGGCCCCTCAGAGCCTCGTGTCTGCACTTCATGACATTTCTCAGTTTCAGGACCAGGGAGTTTGGGGCCGCCGAGCAGGGTGAGCCTGGGCAGAAAGCCGAAGGGCTGCCTGTCGGCCTCCAGTTTGGAACAGGCTGAGAGCAAGTCCCAGCCCAGTCACCCGATGCAGAGTTTAATGGGAGGCACAAATGAGAAGCAGGCTTCTGGAATTCGGCTTTGACTCCCGGCTCTGTTTCCTCCAGTGTTTCTTCTCGACTTACCCTCCTGTTCTTCTCTGTCTTGGTTCTCTTCCCTCTCTGCCTCCTTGCATTATTCCCTGGCTGCTTGCTGCCTGCCTCCCGTTCAACTTAGAGGCAGGTACCCCTGACCAAGCCAGGACCTGAGGTGGGATGGAGTGGGGGGTGGGAGGCAGGGATGGAGGAAGAGGAGTGAGCAGAGGCCCAGTAAATCTAGCAAATAGAAATTAACCCTTCCCTGACCTGGGGGGGTCAGCCAGCCATTTCCCTCCCCTTCCCACCAAGGTCATAAAATCTGTTTCTAACGGTTACCAATCCCCCTGTTAATACCAGAAACACACAATTAGCTTTAAAAGTGTCTCCAAGCTGTGGCCAGTTAGAAAATTTATGACTTTTTTTTTTTTAAAGCTTTCCTTTAAAGTGGCTAATTAGGTGTATTTCTCCAATGGTAATTTAAAAAATGCTAATTGGTCTACACTCTGGAAGGAGGAGAAAAAACTTTCCCCCCTTTATTATCTTGGCGCTAGGGAGAGAGAGGAGACTGACAGAACCTGAGCAGTCGGAGCAGCCTCCCAAGGATGGGGGGCCGGGGGCCGGCCCTTTTATATGCTTGGCAGCCAGGAGGAGGCTGGGGGCAGTAGCATGGTTTTCTGTGTTCTGAACAGTTTCCTTGGGAAGAAGATGCAGCACAGTGCCTCTGAGGAGGGCGGCCAGGGTAGGGTAGGGTAGGGGCAGAAGTGGTTCACCCACCCACAGCCATGTGCTCAGACCCCCAGCCCTAGGATGGGCCTGAGAGAAGCCTCCACAGTGGCTTCCAAGGAGGATGGGTGGGCCGGGGAGGGTGCCTGGAGGGCTCGCCTCAGCCGGGACTCATGCACCCCAGCCAGGACCCGACCCTGGCACAGAACTTGACAGTTGCCGAAGAGGACGTTGGCAGAACACACCATTTGGGGGAGGCTATCTACTCTAAGGACAATTGCAAATGGAATCTGTATATGGTGTTCTTACATTGGTTGGGGGACATGTCACAAGGAACCTCTCTGCAGGCCTGGTGGGTGGGTGCCTCCCAACTTACCAGGCAGGGTGGGGGTTCCCCAGGACTTGGGTTCCCATGGAGGGATGGAAAAGGCCTCAGCTTGACTGGGTGTCCTCTAGAGGTGGTACCCCCACCCCGTCCCCTCCCAGCTGGGCAGTCAGCAACTCCCCAGCTGAGCTCCCTCCTCTGCCCCTTCAACCACAGCCGGCCTCAGGACTGGGGAGTTGGCAGTGGGTTTCTTGGACCTGTCTTTTCTCCAAAAGGAGCTCAGAGATGGGGCAATACACAGCCCTGGGATGCCAGGGCCGCCCTGCTGAAGCAGTGTGTGAATCCACAACTCCTGCATGTCCAAGGCGTAGCCCTGGTGAAGGTAGAAAATAGGGTTCAGGTTCCTCCTCTTGCAGCTAGGAAATCCAGAGACCCTGCCGAAGAGGAGGCTTGCGTTTCTTCCCTTCCGTTTCTGGCTTGTTCTTGGGACAGCTGAAGTGGAGCAGGCAGCAAAGGGCAGGCTCAGGAGATGGTGCGGACAGCACAGTTGCGGGTGGCGGGGGGGGCCTGGGTGCCGCCCCGCCCAGCACGGAGGGGCCTGCGGATGCGCAGTGCATTCTCCTGGAGAGCCCGTCATGTTTGCGCCTTGGCCCAGACGCTGGTGGCTCTAGTCCTGCAATCCCTGTGCGTTGCTATGCAAATAATGCAATTATGAAGACATAGGACAGGGATAAACAGAAAACATGTTGCAGTAGAGAGAGCGTGAGAAGGAGGGCCAGGGACAATCAGATATTTTGTTACCAGATCATTTCAGGGAGGAGCAGAATTCTTTAAAACCGTGCTGTTGCGGAAGGGAGGAGTGATGAGCAATTAAACCAATTACTCCATTTATTTTTCAACATTAGCTTTTATCAGGCATCTCTCACGGTTCACCTTTTCTCTTTGGCTCCATTAGGAAAGGCAAATGGAAGTGGGACTGGAGTCTAGCCCCGAATCTCTGGTCATGGACTCAGTTTATCCATCAGTCAGGTGGGAGGGGGAAGCCTCTGCATTATCTCTGCGGCAGCAGGAGGATCTGTTAGGGTGGGTGGAACAGGTGAATCTGCCTCCGCATTTCCTAGCTGGTGAGCCGGGGAGGATCGCTTTACCTTGTAAGCTTTGGTCTGTTGGGAAAAACCAAATGAAATGCACAAATTGTGCAAAATGGAAATACAGACTCGATGTAATTGTTACAAAAATGAAAGGAGATGATGGATGCAAAGTATCTAGCACAGAGCTGGGAAGGTGGAGCCCTGCACAGTGCAGCTTTTACCTTATTACTGACTCCTCCCAGATAATTGTGTGGTGTTCACATGGGAGGCTGAGGATGAACGTAGCTCAGGAGTTGTGTAAAGAATCCTGAGCCACCCCAAGGGGCCAGAGGGGCAGGGATGATAAATGTTCCTAATTTGAACCCACCACTGGATCCATTTTAGTCTCCCCCACCTCTCTGAGGCTGATGAGGCGGAGAGGTCTGACTCCCTTGGCTACAGGAGGGTCTGTTTGTGGGTTCCACCTTCAGTGGTTTCCTGAGGTGCTGGGCCACCCGGTTCATCCATCTTCTGCGATGTCCAGAATTACTTAACCTTTTGGACCCTTTGTCCAATGGGGTAATAATACCCACTTTACAGGGTTATTATGGGGATTAAGAGAGCTAATAAATGGCCCAAAGCTCCTGGAACAAGGCTGGGGTCTTGGAAAGTACTTGATGAATGCTACTACTTCTCTTCCCTCTGCAAACCCAATAACCAATTAATCAGCAACTGGATATTGGACTATGCACATCACTAATTAGCTTGAACCATAAAGGAGACAGAAAGGAACAAGAGCCAGACCATTTAGATAGGACCAATGTGAATCCATCTCCGAATGGGTTTCTGATGGACATTTAGGACAGGGCCTTACTAATAAGGCTGCTTGAAAGCATGGACACTTCATAGATTCTGGAGGGAGACAAATCTGTTTTTGATCTCAGCTTTATGATATACCAGCTCTGTGACTTTGGGCTGATCACATATTCTCTCTGTGATTTTATATATTTGTTCATATATGAGAAGGATTAAGTATCATTGTGGTTATAGAAAATCTGGTAGCACGCAACAGATCCCCAAGAGATATTAATTTTTGCCCTTCCTCCTCTCTGAGTTGGAATCCATTTGGTCTGCATACATCTCCCATTGTTCTGCAGGAAAGTCAAAGTCTTCAGATCATGTACGTAACCCCCATGCATGGCGATAAGTATGGGGGTTACTAGTTTACCCTTGTTTCCTAGGTCCTCAGATGGGCTTGGCTTATGGCGAAGGCTCAAAGCATTCAGTGACCAACTGAGTGAATTGGCTCCCAAACTATTAGCATTTGTCTGAAACCACAGGTGTATATTTAACAATGGCTTCCCTGTGAAAGGCTCAGAGCCCTTTGAAGACATTGCCTCATTGTGGGGAAGATTTTAGAGGCAGTATTTGATCTACCTCACAGAGGAGCTGGCTGAGGAACAGAAAAAGACAATGGCTTGCCCAGGTCACAGGGAAGCAGTGGTGTATTTGATGTCTGAGTCCCAGGCCCTGACTGTCATACTTCTTGTAGTAAATCAATTGGTGTCTCAAAAAAGAGGTTCTGAGATCCTCCTGGGGATTTCCAGGGATCATTTGGGATAGTAGGAATCAGACTGTGACCATGGATATCACTCATTAGCTAATAATAATTATTATTATCATTTTGAGCACTAAACTCTAAGCTTTGTGTTAGATATGTTGCATCTTTCAGTTCATTTTTACAACAAGTATTATATACAAGATCGATATTTCCATTGTATAGATGAAGCTCTGGTCAAAACCTATAGCTAATAAAGGGAAGAAGAAGCTAAGATTTAAATTCAGGGGTGCCATAAATAAAGCCTGCTCCCTCTCCCTGACACCACACTAACCAAGAACCAGAGGGCGAGCAGGTCTGGGGAATGTTCTGAGGACAGAGTATGGATGAGGAGATGGATGTTGCTAGGGAGAAAGATGAAGAGAGTTCGTCTTCAATTTTGTCACATGTTAAAACTGAGAAAGGCCCAGTTATGCCCTTACTTCCTAGGAAATTTGGGGACTCATCTTTTAAAAGTGAGCATTCACTTATTCAGCTTTAAGAATGAAGGAAATCCTGACACATGCTATGATGTGGACGAACCTGGAGGTACCTCGTGCTAAGTGAACTAAGCCAGACACAAAAGGACACATACTGTATGATTCCACTTGTATGGTGTCTAGAACAGTCCATCCATAGAGACAGAAACTGGAATGGTGGTTTTGGGGGGCTGAGGGGAAGGAGGAGTGGGGGGTTGTCGTTTAATGGGTACAGAGTTTCAGTTCTTCAAGGAGAAAAGAGTTCTGGAGATTGGTTGCACAACAAATGTGAGCATCTTAATGCTCCTGAAATGTACACTTAAAAATGGTTAAGATGATAAGTTTTCTGTTATGTATATTTTACCACAATTTTTCAAAAAGTGAGTGATCTTATTCCTATTCAGATGCTTGGAAGGGAGGAGCCTTTTGTTGTACTGGAGCATCTGGGGGGGACACTTGAGACCACGTGGCTTTAGATTAGGTGATGGGGCTGTGGTTGGCTAAAGCCCAAGAGTAGGCATCGAGGAGCACTTGGGGAGGAGCCCCTGGTGTAGACTGCAAACACAAGCCAAGAAAAGACTTGGAAAGAGCAGAGTCTCTCTCCCCCTCCACTGGGCCAGCATCTTCTGGAAGCTACTGGCTCACAGTCTCATGGGGAAGATAAGCAAGCAAAGAGAAAGTTCAAGGAAGTGTAAGAAATCAACGACACAGAAAACACATTCTCTCTGAAGAAACCATTCAGGGGAACCTGGGCCAATAATTAAATACGTTATAATTCAGACTAATACAGAGGCTGTAGGTCAACATGAGCTTGACCTTGACTCATGGACAGCTATGGCAAGGTTGTTGGGGGCTCCCTATACCCCAACCTATTCATAGATGCCAGAACCTTTGAAGAAGAGAATTGGCAGCATGCCATAAACATTGGTGACATTGTGGGGCCTGCAGGTTGACAAACTGTGGCCCACAGGTTAAATCTGGATCGCCCCTTGATTTTCTATAGCCTGTGAGCTAAGAATGGTTTTCACGTTATTTAAAGGTTTAAAAAAAAATCAAAAGAAGAATATTTCTTGACACCTGGAAATTAAATAAAATGTGCCTCCCCGTGCACATAAGTAAAGTTTTATTGGAACATGGTCACACTTGTTTATGTATTGTCTGGCAGAGCTGACCAGTTGTGACAGATAATATGGCCTGCAAAGCTGAAGATATTTCTTATCCGCCCCTTACAGGAAAGTTCGTTGACCCCAGTATAGTCTAGTATTTTTTCGAACTGTGGGTCACAACCTATAAGTCAGTCGTGAATCAACTTAGTGGACCATGATCAGTATTAAAAGTAAGATC
>NC_138380.1:18154666-18194080 GCF_054177405.1 Leptonychotes weddellii
TGGAACACTTCATCTAGAACTAATGATGTAATGTATGGGGATTAACATAAGAATAAAAAAATATATATATAAATACAAAATTCAAAAAAAAAAAAAAAGTAAGATCAGAAAAATAGAACAATGGACAGAAAACACCAGAGTCCATCACTTGTTGCAAGGCTAATTTCTCCTTTATGCATTTTTTCCTTCCTTAAGCTTTTATTTCAGTTAAATAGGCATATATATACTCAGTCGTGATAAGAACTGTTTTTCCTGTTTAGGGGTCTTGGTGAAAAAGGTTGGAAAGCTATTGGTCCAGGAGAACCTAGGAAATTTACTGTTGTTCCCCCCGATATCTGGGATAAAACTTGGATGCAGGCCTCTCGGTGACCTCTGCTCAGGGGGACAAGAGTCTGTTCCTATAGCCCAGGCTCAAGCTAAGCTGGTGGTGCAGGATTCTTCACTACATTGCTCCCCCCAGAACACCCTCGTCAACAATGACCGCCATGTGGCTGTGAAGTGGGTGACACCTGACCCCGGTGGAGCTGTTCCCTTTTTTCCGCCCAGTTTTCTCCCCCTCGAAGAGGGAGGTTTCCATTTCCCCAGAGGGTAAAGAAAGAGGAACGCTCACTCTTGGGTGGAAAAAGTGAAACAAGCAGAGCCCAGGACCAAGGACACGTAGCTCCCTCCCTGACCCCTTCGATTGACAGCTGATACACAGTGACAAAGGACAGCTCTTGTGCTAGGTGACAAGAGGCAAGATCCGAGCAGCCTTTGTGTTTACAAACATATTGCCAAAAGTGTCACGGATATAATTGAAAAACATCAATAGCGATCGATGGGAACAAATCACTGGCCCCAGCCATTAAAAAGGAACAGAAATTCAGGCGTGGAAGAAGTGAAGGGGAAGAATCCATTAGGACCCTCCTCTCCCCCTCCCGACCTCACTCTGTCCCCTGTCCTTTCCTTCTGCTCCTCCGCCCCCTCATCATTGCCAATTTTTCTTTATGCAATGGAAGGAAAACCATTGATTTGTGCAAGAGCATTTGCCTTGGTCTTAGAGGCAGAATGAGAATGGGGCTACCTGCTTTCCCCCCTCCTTTCTCCCAGCTGTGTCCAGTGTGTCTGTTGAATTTCAAATAGTGAGTCTGTGACCAAGTGCTTAGCCAAACTTCATATTCTCAATGCCATTAACCGTAGGCGTCCTCCGTAACAGCCTTAAAGGGCCAGGTAACAACGGTCATCGTAATAGAGTATGCTTTGTCTGAAGCAGATTATTCCAGGCCTTAAAAGCTAAGCTTGCTTGGGTCCATCCTGATTCTGAAACTTTTAGAAGGCCGAGGGGGCATGTTCATCAGGAGGCTTTCAACCCTCACCTCATGGTGGAAAACAGATGGCACTCTTCTTTAAATTAGGAGCAATCGATAGGTAAGGAGTCCAAGCATTTGTGGTGAATGCGATATGGGTGTAGACATGTGGGATGGTGGATCTTGCAGGTAGGACGAATGAACCTGGATGGACAGTGAGGAGAACCTTTCTTAAAGTTCAAGTCGTGTTAGGATCTTGAGAAAGGGTGTGGTCTGTTTTTAATAAAATATAACCACCACCAGCAGCAGCAAAAGGGCAGATAGGTGCCACCTACAGGGCTGTGGGGGAGTTGGGGGGCCCAGGAGTCTGGGGGCAGGCTCGGCTGGGTGCCTGACTGTGGATGATCACCAAGAGTCCTTCAGCGCCCAGAATCTCCCATGGCTAAATCGGCTCAAAAGGTCTCAAACACGAGGAACCATGGATTAGGGGAATTTTATCCAAACAAACTAAAATGACCAAGGAAAACAGACCTCAGAGGATGAGTAGCAGGGAAATTAGAGAGAAAGCAGTGTCCCACAAAGCTGAAGGAGGTATATTGGGGACCACAAGAAAGAACAGAGACCCAAGGACCAAGGAGCAAGTCAGCCTTCCTGGGGATGATACAATAGATTAGGTATGGGCCAGAGTAATAGGTTTAGGGCCGATGGGGTCTCTCCTTCCCTCTGTCCCTGTCTCTGCCTCTCTTATTTATGGATTCTTCCATTATATTGGTTGTTTATTATATGCTGGCTTTTTTCCGCACACTGGGATTAAGATTTAAGAGATATAGAATTAAAATCTCTGCCCTCAAGGAATTTGTGAGCTAAAGCATTACCTCATTCCTTATCTACCGGACAGAGTCTATATCCTGACATTTCTCATTTATTCTCAAAACAGTTTTATCATTTGAATGGCTGAATATGGAGTTTAAGGGAACACCATGGAGCAGGGGTCTAGAGACAGGCCAAGGAGGCAGCCCCAATCCCAAGTACAGACCCTCTGTGGAGGGGAGAGAACCAGGTTCTTTAGGTGGTGGGGAAAATAATGCTCAACAATGCCTTCCGACGGCCACCTCCTGCCATTTCATCTCTGGCTGTCAGAGGCTCCCCCACAGCCCAGGTCAGTAAGTGAGATGTCAGGAGGATGGATTGGCCTCGCACAATGAGGTAGGTAATGATCTTTGAGGCCAGGAGGGAAGCAGGGGTCCTTGTAGAGTGCTTACAAACTTACCCTAAGAGAGTCCGTGGATTTCGAGTGCAGGCAAAACAGCCTCTGGCAACTTTCCTTTCCAAAGCCCCTTCTTTGTCTGGATAGCATCAGTGGGATACACCCACTCTCCAGCATTGGGCTCTGAATTGCACTTGAATTTGTCCTGTGTTCTGAGACATTTTCCCCTCAGTGGTTTGTGCAGAAGCACCTCTGCATGTGTGAAAGGCAGCGTGTGGGGGTGGGGATGGGGCACCAGGCTATAAAGTGGGTCAGGGACTTTTTGACAGGTGTCATCCATCCAACCAACCAGTCTTCGGTTTACTTGAGAAGTATTTACTGACTGCCCACAATATGCCCTGAGCCAAACCCTAGGGACAGAGTGGAGAACAGAGTCCTCCTTGGCTGCTTCCCAAGCTCCAAGTTTACCACTTACCTTTCCGATGGCTGCTCTTTTACAAAGGCCCAACCTCTCATTCTTGGACAGCCTCGTGCCACCCCAAGAAGGGAAGATGCAGCAAGAGGGGTAGTGACAGTTATTGTTCCCAAGCAAAACCTACCTGTTAGGAGTCAGAATAGTGTGAGATAAGGATGAAAATTGCCTCTGGGTCCACATCTCAAGAGGAATCAAGAATGAGGACAGATGGGAAGGGCCCAGGGTGACAGGCTGGGTGGGAAAGGAAGACCCCGGGACTTAACTGACCATGTGACCCAGGACAAGTGGCCTCAGTTGTAAGGAGAAGGGGTTTGGCATTCAAATCCTCAGGTCTCTTCCTTCTGTGACATTGAGTGAGGTCGCACTTGGTAATGACGCCAACCTATTGATCTGTCTTGCTGCTTCACTCTCTCCTTTCCTTGCTGCCCCATTTCCTTTCCCTTCTAGATCTGAGCAGCTCACATGTCCACACAGTCCTTCCTGTAGCTCTTTTTCCTGAAGGGTAGTCCATCTTGCCAACATCTCTCAAGGTCCTCTCGCCCAGCGCCATCCAGTAGAACCTTCAGGGATGATGGCAAGAGTCACATCTGCTCTGGTCACTGTGGCAGCCACTAGCCACATGTGACTATGAAGCCCTTGAAATGTGGCTGGTGTGACTAAGGAACTGGATCTTAAATTTTATTTAATTTTCACTTAACACATGTGTCTAGTAACTACCTTACTGCATATCACTAACCTCTTTTCCCAACACTCTTGGGTCATTATTGTGCTTGTCTATTTATTTCTTCTTATATCCCTGAGCTTGCTATCTGTAGTCTAACTTCCTTCACTCGGATCCTCATGACCACTCACTAGCTGCGGGACCTTGAGCAATTTACTTAACTCTTCCAAGCCTCAGTTTCTTTGCCTGTAAACAGAGGCTACTGGATAGTCCTAACTGCTAGAATGGTTGTGGGTATTAGCCGGATAATGAACAGAGAGCATTTAACACAGTGTCTGGCACTCTGTAGATGTTAGCTTTGGAGGAGGAGAAGGAGGAGCAAGAGGAGAGGGGAATATATTTCCATCCCCTCTCTTCTCTTAGAGTGAAGTCTTAAGAACTAATACTATCTAACCTGGAGTTATTAGTATTTAGCAGATGGAGACAGTCGTGTGTCTCCCTGGGCTCACATGGTTGTCCTTTTTTATTTGATCCCTGTTCTCCTTGCCCATCTACCAGCTCTACCCATACCTCTGTGCTCTGCACTAGGCCAGAGTCAAGTGTCTTAATAGCGCCTACCCCGATGTGAGCTGAGAGACTGTCAGCCTGTCCTCACACACATATGTGTGCACACACGTGCACACTCCTTACAAAGCAGTTGGACCTGGGATTTCATTCCTTCAGACACATCTGTGTCTCCTGTCTCTGGCTCCCCCTCCTCTGGGCGATGGGGAACAGGGTGACGACCCCATTAATTCTAGGCAGACCCTTGTTGCTCTGCAGGTCTCCCACTCCCTTCAGACCTCCCCTCCGGCCAACTCCATCTCCCAAGTGACACCTCTCAATCCTGCCCCAGGAATCAGATGTCTAAATAGCAAATGAAAGATTAATGCCAGTGGCCAAGATTGGGGTGTGAATAATTTAAAGGGAAGAAAAAGAGCCAGCTCCGCTTACCACCAGGGCTGCCTGGGCAGAGGTCAGGGAGAGGTTAAGAACCAACTTCCGGCCAAGGATAGGAGGTTGTGGATTCTAACACATTGATTGGGAAAGGATTTGTTGTCATTGGTGTTGGGAAGAAGTCGTAGTTACAACCAGAAAATGGGTCCTTTGGCATTCTTATCAATACAGGTATTATGGGTTTCATGAGAAGTGTGGGCAGCTTTCCAAGTGGGTGCCATGTTTCCATGGACAGTGCAGTGCCAGAAACCAGCCGTCGGATGACCTTCCTGTTCCCGCCATGATGAGGACCCCTCACACCAGTGTCTCTGTTCTGGTCGCCACCTTGAACCTGTTGGGCTATAGGAGTCCACATGACTGTGATATTTGGTGGCATGCTTTGTGGGGATATGGACTTTGAGGTGAGGAGGGAAAAGCAGCCTAATGTTTGTGAAATGAGCAGAGTTTCTACAGTGTGGCTCTTGTCCAGGCAGGAAACCTCTGTGTGGATATTTTCCTCTCCTCTCTCTACCACCTCGGTCACCTCTCTGCTACCCCAGCCTCCTGTTAGGTTTACCGCAGTCTCTCCTCTGACGGTTTGGGGTTTGATAAATATTTTCCCCTCCGGAAGTCTTTAGCAGTGCAGCAAGAAGGTTACATGATGGATTCTCCCCATCACTTAATTGAAGCCATAAAAAATGGAAAGAGAGTTTCCAATAAACCAAACCATTACTCACTGGTGGATAGAGAGGGGATCCCAGAACCGGGCCCTGGGAGGCACAGCTGGAAAGCCCTCCAGCTGACTGTCTATTATGATTATTAATCACAACGGCAACAGGGTTCATCTGCACGGAGCTTCTTAATGAACTTGGACTCATGTCCTTACAAGGTTGTAGCCGTTATAACAGCCAGGGTCTTTCTGTTTTAAATCCCTGAAGGTTTAGTTGACTGGGATGGATGCCCGAGTGGGAGCATTTGTCCTGCTGCTCCCCCAAATTATGAGATATGTGTGGTTGTGTCTAGGCCTGAACAGTGGAAGGGAGAAAGCCACGTCCGCCGTGGCTTGGAGGCTCCGGTGTGGTTGGAAGTATGAAAGTATGGCTCGTGGCTGGGTGCATGCTGCCTCGGGGTGCCACATTAAGGGTTGCGTGCTGTGTATGGCATGGTGAGAGTTTTGTAGAGTGGGTGGTTGATACGGACAGGGAAGTGAGGGGTGTTCATGGTAATGGGTATCTATACTTCAAAATAGCATCATCTCTATGGGTGTATAACATTTGGGTTTCCAGATGCATTATAAGTAGGAAGACCCAAGAATTTGTTGTCCAAACTGGAAGAGTTTTGTAAGTAAAAGTGGGCATTATTACTATTTTGCCTAGACCACCCACATAAACCAGGACTCTTGCAGGCAACCAAAGATGTGTGGTAATGCCATGTACAAGCTACCACTCAATTGCTTAGGTGTGTTTTCCATTGAGGTTGACCTCCAGTTGAGTTTATATTGAGAGCGAGTCTGTCAAGAGATAGAACTTAGAGGGGCAGAGGGTTGCCTCTGGGGGAGGGGGCATAATAATCACTGGCATCTGGCCTGACTGCTGCCACTTGGTGGGAGAAGCAGCCCATGGACCCATTCCCCGGGCTCATTTGTTCCAGATGTCCTGGTTGCATGCCCATGTCTTGATACCTGAGGGACCTTGGCACTCTCTCTGGGAACCCTGTGTCATTCAAGATGGAAAGTGTGGCCAGCAAACCTATGGGCTGCAACCTCACGGCCCTAGGAGGGACTGAACTCACCCAGGGAATCTTCAGAGTCGCTATCTGCAGGGTCGCTGTGTGTGCGCCCTGGGTCACAGTGCAGTGAGCCAGGAGCCAGACTCTGTTCCATTGTGGCTGGGTCTGCCTTTGACTTGACCTGGGCCTCAGTTCACCTCTATGTGAAACTCGGGAAAGAATAGTATCTCCTAACAAGAGTATTTAAGGTGTGAGACAGCATTTGGGATGAGCTGTGTAAGAGAAATGCACCTTCTTTTTCTGCTCCTTCCCTCCTTCTTTTCCAGCCCCCCAAGCCCTGCAGTATTTTTGTGTTATCAGGTGACTTTGCCTCTAAAGACCCCCAGACCTTTGTTCCCTGGAGCTCCCCCATAGCGGCAATAATGTGTCACGCTGCTGGCCATCTCCTGAGGCTTGGGAGGAAAGGAAGGGGGGTTCTTACCAGAATCTCGGCTGGTGTTCTCCACGTGGAGGTCGCTCCCCCGTGCCTGGGTTTTCTTTCCAGCTTGCTCTGTGACCCGCGTCAGGCAGTGGCTCCCCAGCATAACAGCCACAAGCGTCCTGCCTGGCCTGCTTTCTGCAGAGACTCTCTCCCACCTTCTCCCTGAAAACCAAGAACTCCCGCATACCGCAAGCGACGGCACGAAAACAGACATTAATCCATCTGCAAAACCTCAACAGTCACCTGATCCGTATCAGTGCCTCCTAATTGCCTCCAAGGAAGATCGTCTTCTATTAAAAATCAGTTGCCCTCTCTGCTGGTAACACTAATAGATTTTGTGTGATATTTATACCAGACTTAGCTATCGGCACGTGAGATGCCGTCCCCTTCCTTCTGCCTGGGTCTCGGCCCTTAGCCTTTGCAGATGCCTCGCATGGTTTCAGTCTCCCGCCGGGCCTCTGTTGGCAAGATGCTACGCCCCGCGAGGGCATCTGTCTTGTTGAATGTTGTATCAGCGGCTCAGGAAGGGTGGCTGGTGCACAGGAGGCATGTGATTTCCTCCATCTGTCCAGTTCACTCATTCATTCATTCATTCATTCATGCATTCAACAAGTGAAGCCAATGTCTAGAGGGGGGGACAGAATAAACAAACAAAACCAAATAATAATAATGGCAAGCAGTTGTAAGGGCTCTGAAAGGAACAAATACAGTTTTGAAACAGAAGATAATCAGGGTTGGGGTCTACCTCGAATGAAAGGCAGGAATGTCCTGAGACCTAAAGGATGACAAGGAACAGCCCTGAGTGATGGTGGAAAGAGGAGGTCTGTAAGCAGAGGGCCTTACCTGGGGCCTGGGAAGTGGAGAGAGAGCTGAGCTCTCTTGAGGGCCTGGGAAAATCTCCTGTGGATAGAATTTCACGAAAGGGAGCCTTTGTTGGGTTTAGGCAGGTAGGGAGGAGCTAGGCCCTTTCAGAAATGTCCAGGTGGTCAAGGCACTAGGGCATGTGATTGGTGGGTGGAACTTGGGCTCCTTCTTACTCCAAGCAGAAAGATCTAGAGGATCCAGAGATGAAGCCCCTGGAAAGTCTGTGGTGTGGAAACAAAAAGTGAAGGTGGTGAAGAATGGGATCTGAATGAGGGATGTTGGGCAGTGGGTTGGATAGCAGAACCTCTGGGTCTCCTTTTCTGCTCATGCTTTGACACATCATTTGCTTCTGTCTTCTGCTCCTCCATGTTTATCAAGATGATGTAGCTATAAATAGGGCATCTGGACTCATACGGCTCTTGCTGCAATTGGGGCAGAACTTGAAATCGGGGCCTAGCCAAAACCTTGCCTTAAGTCGACAAGACCCAGATTTCAACAACAACCATGAGTAACAATGTCAGCAACGGCCCCTTCTCACCTTGCGGGCTCTTTGGTGTCAGTAAATGGAAAGCAGTTTCACTTGACATAGATTTGGTGGTGAGAGCCAAGCCCATAAAAGGTCCTTCAAAGGTTATGGCCTTGTCAGTTAAGCATCAGAACAAGTTGTTGATGAGCGATTTCAGGGCTGAGGCCCAGGCAGGGTGGAGAGGTACCAGCACACACTCCAGCTGGTGGGAGTTGCTTCCCAGAGCCCGGGGAAGTGTACCCCATGCAGAGAGTCACCCAGCTCCAGGAGAACTTGGGCCTTCATCTGCAGAGAGGGAAACGGGGGGGTTGTCTGGACAAGAGGAGTGACGCGTTAATTAGAAGTTAAAGGTCCTCCTTTCTCTGCCCGATCTGAAGACATTCAAGTGAAAGCATATGAGCACAACCCCACTGCTTTCACCCTCTCTCCGTTTCTAAACATTTCTTTGCCTCAAATGCCCTCGTGTTCCTTTAATTTGTGGCAGCTGGATCATATCACGGATAAACAGGATTGGGGTGACAGCGGAGACACCGGGACTTTTTCTACAAGACACTGCTGAGGACTGGGCTGTTAGTTCCTGGGGCTCACATCTGAGGTTTGGCTGTCAGGGGAGTCCTTGTTCAGGAGGGATGCCAGCCCGCAGGGAGGGGGTGGACGGACAGATGGATGGACGGCCAGAAAGGGAAAGACCAGGAGTCCAGGCAGGCCCCCAGCATCCTCTGGCCCTCCTGATGGTGGTTAGTGAGGGTAAAATGGTGGTGCGCCTGGGGGGTGGGATGAGTGCTCGGCGGAAGGCAAACCAGCCCCCCTTTCCCCCTCTCTGCTGCCATCCCATGCCCTTTCCCCCAGGCAGTAGAGACAGCTTGGTGAGCCAAACCAAAACGTGTCCTTATTACTTTTAAACCAACTCTCCCTGCAAGGATTTCCAGTCCTAGCTTCTGTCAAACCAATGGGCTCAATTCAGGAAGAGGGGGCAGGAGAGGTGACCTTTAACACATTTTACCACGAAGGGCATGAAGTCTCCTGCTAGGTCAGGCATTAGCCCTTTAGGGGATGGATCTTAGGGAGGTCCTTGGGGTGCCCTAGGGGGAGGAGGTGGGGCTGCTGGGGCAACCAGGGAGGCATTGGAAGGCAGTGGCTTCCTACCAACCAGTGTGGAAATATTTCACTATGTAAACTTCCTGGTGCCTAACTGGCTGAATATCAGCTCTAGGAGCAAACGTTTTCCCTCCAAACTGGGAAAGATGGCCCAGGTCCAGAGGAGAGATACAATTACACTTAAATATATACGTAAATACTCCACCTTGGAAGAGAGCTGCAGGATCCATCCATCTTCTCATCCTGGGTGGGAAGGTAGTTCAGTATGTAGTTCAGTATGTAGATTGTCCTCATTTCCTCAGTTCCTGTGAACTCTTCAGGTGCTGTGGGGTCATCAAGAGAGGGACAGACTTCAAGGGGTGGCCAGTAATACCACTCAAGGAACCGGGACTCAGAAGTATGACATACCGCTTGTGAGGAGGTGCCCCCATGCTCAAAACAGACCAAAAAAAAAAAAAAAATCCATGGGGCACCTGGGTGGCTCAGTGGGTTAAGCCTCTGCCTTCAGCTCATCATGATCCCAGGGTCCTGGGATCGAGTTCCACCTCGGGCTCCCTGCTCAGCGGGGAGCCTGCTTCTCCCTCTCCCTCTGCCTGCTGCTCTCCCTGCTTGTGCGCTCTCTCTATCTGCCAAATGAATAAATAAAGTCTTTAAAAAATTAAAAAAAAATCCATGGAGGTTGGTCAAAGGGAGATGCCTGGGGGTCAGAGCTGCTGGGGCAAGTGTAGGGGATGAGATCTGTCCTGCCGTCCCAGCATGTGTCATCCTGCCACCTGGTCCAAGCCCTGAAGATCGGCTTCGGTGGGGCTCTTGGATGGAGACCCAGGGCCATAAACCCGCCTTCCCCACCAGCGATTCTTGGCTTAGCAGCATGGCTGCCAGTGAGCCCCTTCATTTGGGTGTTTGGTTCCAGATGTGCAACCCCAAGGACACCATGTCAGTGCGTTTCTCTGCTGACTGGGCAAGAGAAGCTGCATCTTCTAGCAAACCCTTTCAAGTCCGCTGCTGGTTAGCATGATCATAGTATTTTACTCGTAAGATGGTGACGCCTCTCGGGCTGCTTTTTGAGATCCCATTCTCAACCACAGGAGGAGGATCTTTCAAGGCACAGAGGGTGAGAGCAGAGTGGGTTTTAGAGGGCATGGTGTCTCACACGCTCATTGTGGAGAAGAAGAGGGGTGCGGGCTGAGTGAAGCGGGCAGGAAGGTCACATAATTTCCCTGAGGTCACCTGCAGAGGTGGTGGCAGAGACGTGACTGGCCCTTCCTATCTCTAACATCCCTTTTGGTTAAAGTTTAAAAGCGAATTTACGAGAAAAATTATTAGTTTTACTTGGAAAATACAGAAACATATAAAAGAAAATGCATACCCAGAGTGCTACCACCCACAACCATTTTTATACTTCCTTTCAATTTTTATATTAACTATTTCCCATAATTAAGATTATCCTATGTGTGTGTGTGTATGTGTTCACCGAAAAGTCCAGAAAGAAAATCACGTATATGTGTATATACATATATATGAGATTGTATATGTATATAATCGTGTGTGTGTGTACATATATACCTACACACACACCTATATGATTTTCTTTCTGGCCTATTTAGTGAAACCTTATAACTCAAGTAATTTCTCCACTTGTTATAAACTCTTCATAAACATAATTTTAAACATGTGCTTAAAATTCCATTATGTGAATATATCATGATTTACTTACCTACTCCCATACTGTTTTATATTTAAGTTACTTCTCATTCTCAAATTATAAATAATGCTAATATGAAAATGATTACGTGGAAAGGTTTGCTTTTCTTTTTTTTAAATCCCTGTATTTCAGACTATTGCCTTTGGCTAGAATCCCAGAAGTGGTGTTTCTAGGTCAGAGAGTATAAACACATTAAGGATTGGCGATCTATTACTAAATTGTTTTCCAAAAGTATTGTTCCAATTTATGCTTCCACTAGAAAGCTATGAAATTTTATTAAATCTTTGTTAATGTGGTAGAAAGTTCTCATTTCTGATGTGAAAAATCTCAGTGTTCTAAGTTCAAGTGTGGCTGTGAGTCAACAGAGATTTTGATGTGAATAAACAGTCCCATTAAACATTTTTGAAAATTCAACAAAATGCTGGATCTACCCTAGAAAGCAAAGAATTGGCCCCATTTAGCCCAGTTGGCCAGGATCAGGCTCTAAAAGTGATGTCTACACCCCAGACTGACAGAGCCCAAGGGATACAAATAAAGCAGGGTAGGTTGATCTCCGAGGAGCCTGCTAGAATGTAGGACCTGAGCAGTCTGTGTGCTCATGTGCACACGTGTGTACGTACACACTTATGTGTTGTGTGCAGGCACGGACAGGTGCACACATGGATCATGTCCATCCCTGGGGGAAACCAGAGTATTGGATCAACGGACTCATAAACACATGTCTCTCGATGGAAAATGGGGCTGATGCACCATCCTGTGACATCACCAGGGTGGCTCATTTGGCTTCTCAGAAGATCCACGTCAGTCCTTCTCAGCCCTGCTGTTCAGAGGTCCTCCCAGTCCTGGATCAGGCCATCTCAGCCAGGCTAAGGGGAAAAGGCCGGCTGAGATAATGAGCCCCTGCTCATGACAGGGTGGTCTGGCAGGCAGGGACCTCTCAGAGCAAAAGAGAATGTTAATGTCTGTCTCTCCAGACCCACAAATGCAGAGCTGTCAGGGTAGATGTTTCTAGAGCCCCCCTAGCCCCTGTAGCTCTGTAAGGAACATAAGGACACTGGGATGATTGGTCCTTATAGAAGTGGAGATCCCACTTGGGCTTGTTTTCCTTATCATTAGAGAAGGGGACAATGGGAAGGTTGGGTTTTGCCCTCAAAATCATCACTCAGTCCATTTCAGTTCTCCCGGGACACACTCCAGCATTTCCTGCTCATCCATAGGTGGGGGACCCCTCTCATTCTCCTTCATGGGGAAGTTGCGAGGGACGCTGGGGCCTGGGAGACGGATCAGCTGAATTCTGGCCCTGACTCTGGTAATCTGTGTGGCTCCAGACAAGTCACCAGCCTCCTGGGTCATGCTCTTGTCACCTGCAAAGCAGGAATCTGGATTTGGTGAACACTAGGTCTTTGCCTAAAGTTTTATATATTTATAGTACAATAAAAAAAAATCAAGTATGCCTAAGTGAGTGACATTTTGGCAAGAAGCGAGCAAGCTACTCTGAATCCCAGAGGCCAGAGGAGTGGTCCTTTCAGCAACTTGTGTGTTAAGGAGGCTCCTGGGTTTCCTTCAGCATCAAAAAGTGGGAAGCAGAGCTGAAGGTGAACAACAGGTAAATTAGGAAGGGTCTGGGTCACTGCAGTCCTAAAAGTCTTAGAAGTGAGGGGAAAAACCTCAAGTACAACAGGTTCATTACTGACGGCAGGTTTGAAGGAGCTCTTGGAGATCATCAGTGACTTAACCCAAGGCTGCTTCATTCATGGCCCACGCAGAAAATCTGTGGGACACCGTGTGGCAGGAGATGCGTGCCACCCCCTGTCCAATGAGCCAGGTCACATGCGTGCTGGGGGTTAGTCATCAGAGTGATTCGGGACCCGCTGTCTGTGCGCAGGTGGCAGGAGAGACTTTCTTGCCCTGCAGTTTAGCCCCGGGCACATCTGGCCTCTGCCTTTGTTGGGCAGTCTGTCCCTCTGCAAAACGGAGTCTTTGCCGTTGTAGCCTTGTAAAGTCATTGTCACCTCGCTGCCTCTCCAGCAGTGCTTTGTCACAACCTCTTAGTGTGCCGCTAAGTCCAGGTAGTGGACTGTGACCCACATTTTAAAAAAGGGAACAGAATAAGAAAATAGAGGGCATTGCAGGTAGCAAAGGTAAGGCTTGTCTTCGTGAAAAGCTTTGTTTTATCCTGGGTTGCAATGTGAATAAGATCTCCTGGGTAGGTCTCAATCAAAGCCTTGAAAACTACTCTGTAGGATGGAGAGGCTGAGGGATAAGGATGCTGGAGGCTCTGCCTGTGTCCTCACAATGTGTAGTTCATGCCACGTGGGTATGTGTGGTGACAGCCAGAAATATCACCTGGGCCGTGGGGCCTGGGGGTGGCCCCTCAGCCCCCCGGATCCTGACTTTGTGGCCTGGGCTTCTGACTCCGGCATCTTGCATGCCCGTGCCTCCTCCCCTGGGATGACAAATACCTGTCACCCATCCTCTCCACACCAGCAGGCAGCTGGGACCCCCCCTCCTCCGGCTGTTTTCAAGCCTAAGGAGGTTGAATCAAGGAGGAATTAAGTCAGAGAGAAGTGGCCGCTCAGCGTCTCCTGGTGAGTCCACGTGGCAGGAAAGGAGCCCCAGGACCTGGAATTTAATAACTAGAAGAAGCTGGAGGAACAGCCTAGTCCCGCCCCCATCATTTTACAAGGAACCTGATACTCAGTGAAGTTCTGGGCAAACAGGTCGGAGGGGCCGGTTTCAAACCCAGGTTTTCAGTCAGCAGATCTCCTGCTCCATCCCCGTGTGCTACTGCCCTCATCTTGCTGGAAGCACCACATTTTAGCAAATAGCAAATAGCTTCTGAGAGCTTTGGGGTAAAAACATACATCCCTGAGGCGAGGCTTCTCGGCCCCCCAGCCACACACACACACCCGCCCCCAGCTGCCCCTTCTGTTCTCTGCAAATAATCCATCCCAGTGTTCTCCCAGAGCAGAATGGTAACAGCAGGTCTCAGCTCAACAAGCGGGCCCAGCACTGGAGTAGCCAGTGGGGGGTAATGGGGGTGAAAGGGAGGCCCCTAGCATCCCTCCCTCTGCACTGTCCCCTCTGCATTGCTCACCCCCTGCAGTCCCATCTTCCCACCTTTCCGTGCCCCTGGTCTCAGCCCTGAGAGAGAGGAGAAGGATAACGGGGAGGAAGAAGGGGAAGGAGAAGGAGAGGAGGAAGGACAGGAAGGAGAAGGGGAGGAGGAGGAAGAGAAAGGGAAGGAGGAAGGACAACAACAACCATGGTCATCAGAACATCGATCAGAGCCTCCACGGGGCACTGATCCAGGCTTGGCGCTGTTCCAAGCACTTTACATGAATTATCCCAATTAACCTCTATACCCCTGTGAGGGAGCATTATTGCTATCACCCCCTTTCGCAGTAGACAAAACCGGGCACAGGAAAGTTACATAAGTCATTGTCACACAGCTCGTTAGCATCCCAACCAAGCAGTCTGGCTCGGCGGCCCCATTGCTAACCACGGCCCTGTACCACGTGGCCGCCCTGTTGCCCCGTTCATGGCCAGGTGCAGCCAACGGGGCCCGAGCAGCCTCGCTGGCCACGCGGTGTCCCAGTTCTGTCACGGGTGATGCCTGCCTGGTGCCTCCCGGGCTCAGAGCCTGGAAGAGCTGGATTGCGGCAAAGGGGTTGCCGATGCAGGTCCCGCTGCTGTCTGCTCCGGCCGCCTCCTCCACCCCGGCAGCGCCGGGGGCAGGCACCTCGTCCCCCATGGGCTTCGATGGTGAAGTTACTGGGGTGAATCTCCCACAGCCCCGTGGAGAGGAGTCTTCCAAAAGATTTTTGGAGGTGTTTCCTGGAGCTCTGCAGGGCAGAATTCTGCAGCGATGTGGCATCCTGAGCAGCCTCACGGCGGCCCACTGGAGGGTTATATAAGGTGCAGGCTTCTTGTGGCGCTATGTGGGGTCAGGCCTCCAGGTGAATTCCTCAAGGGGATCTGAGCCGTATTGCATCACAGAGGTGCTTGGGGACCCATGGAAACAAAGAAACCCTTCTGTCTCCGCTGCCCACAGAGTCTAGGGCGATCCTTGCTGCTCAGTATCAACAGGGCCGATGACTGAGCCCTCCCCCACTCCGCTGTGTGAGCCCTGAGCCTCCCCATGGCTTCCTGAGTCCAGCCGCTGGGAGGCAAGCGTATCTGCTGCCAGCTTACCCGGCTGCCCTGGGAGGCCCAAAGGCCTTTGCCTGGAAGGGACACTGGACACCTGGACCCTGAAAGTCAGCAGGGGGGGTCCAGGTGGCCACCCCTGTGCACTCACTTGGATTCTGCCCCCGCAATGGGCGCCCAAACACTCCCTTTCTTCTCTCTCCCATCCATTTCCCGCCCCACCCCACTCCGAGCTCTCCCCGCAAAGTGAAGCCACAGACCTACCTTTTGGAGTTTGTATGCCTCTGTTATCACTTTCAGTGCGGATGGGGGTGGAGGAGGAGGTTGGAGAGAAAGAAGAGAAAAAGCTAGGAGGGAAAGTCCCCATTTAAACCCAGGCCAATGAGGGAATCCAGCTGACACAGCAAGAAAGCAAGATGAGCAAAAAGTGAGCAGGAGATGATTTATGTTTTATGCCTGAGGACTGACGGAAGACTTCCAGGTGTCACCCAAGCTGCCCAGTAGTCTTTAGCAGCAATTAGAGCTGGACACTGTCCTGAAGCCCCCGGCCCCTACCTGCCTGCTTGGTTTTAGCTGATGCTTTCATTTACCCCCATGTGCACAGGGGCTTCCAGAAGCCTCCCTTCCCTGCCTAATTTGTCTTTCTCAGTTCTCCCCTTTGGGTGATAACAGGACATGGCATCCACAATTGGGTGTTGGGCCAGTGGAGGGTAGTGCATGGCCACGCCTCAGGATGCCTGGGTCCGGAGCCTCTGTCCCCTTTCCTGCCCCCTGGGGGCCATATGCACGTGTCCAGGCCTCCAAGTCTAGGACAGGGATCAGGAAAAACCAACCAGTCTTTCTCATCCCTCTCTGAGCATTGTTTCCTGGCGGGTGGGTGTGGAAAGGGAGTGGGGGCAGGCCCTTCCTCTCCAGTTTTGAACCACACAGACAGCAAAGGCAATGCAGCTGGCCAAGGAGATGCTCAGGGTCAGCACCAAGGGGAGGAGACTTCCAGTTTTTGTGCATGGACATGGTGGCATTGGCTCAGCTGAGTGGTTTGTGTTTTGTTAATGAGCTCTTCTACACTAGCTCTCTGGGTGGTGGGTCAATGAGCAGGGGTGCTCAGCACAAGAAATGAAGCACCCGGGTCAAGGACACACAGCATGTCTGACCAAGCTGCAGTTGGAGTTCATGGCCAGACCCATTGCATGCAAAGCGATGGTGCCACAGTCAGGATGCGGGAGGTGCTTCTCCTGGTCCTCGGATGCCTTCCGGTTAAGCCTGATGGACCCCATAGTCTGAGCAGTCTGAGAGCAGCCTGCCCTTTGCTCAGCATGCCATGGGAGGGCAGTGGTGGGTGCTACAAGGGAAGACAGCAAGCCTGGAAAGGGGCACCGATGTTTTTGGCAGAGGGCATTCGCTGGAATTGGAAAGGTCGTCGGCTGCCCCTTCCCTGCTGGCAGCCTGCAGTAAGATATGGCCACTCACCTTTGCACATACGTTGGACGAATTAATAACAGGTGCAAGAAAAAGCAAGGAGAGGCTCTGTGGGACTTTTTGAACTTGGGCTTGGGCATCCTAAAACTCTTTCTCCACCTTCACAGTGGAGCCCCGCTGCCTTGCTACAGTGGCCTTCTTTTGCAGATGAGTGCCCCAGGTTACTTTATGTAGATTCAAGTCTCCCCTCTGCTGTTGGAGTGTCTGTCACTTACCACTTGTCCCTGTTGTCAGCGATGCTGTCTGATGCATCTCCTGTTTAATTTTTTCCTTTTTAATTTTCCATGAGCTTGGAAATAGATAATCAAGCTTATTAGACTTGTGTGTAAAACAAGAAGAAAGAGGCATTGACGGAGTACTCAATGGACCTGCAGAGTCAAGGGCGTTCACTTTGGGTGTGTAGGCGCTGAGATTTCTATTTTAACCCTTTCAAGGTCATTTCTGGTATTTTCTAGTGCTTGGTGGGATTCTGGATGGGGATACCTAAGGCAGCTGAGTGCAGATAGGCAAAGAGGTTCTGAGTCATGAGGGCAATGCCTTACTTTTATACTCATCCCATGCTCTATTCTGAAGGCTTTCCAAGTTCTCCACATTTGGGTTACCTGAGAGATGCTAAAGGTCTTCTGGAGAACCGTCTTTTTGCTGACAATTGCTCTCGGCAATTTGCAAGGGCTTGAAGATGGTTCAGGTGGTTGAGGGATCCACCTACCCAGAGGCAGGGATAGAGCCAGTTTATTATTAACGGTTTTGTCCACCTTCACTCCTCAACCAAGTTCAATCCTCCAGCTCCTCCCCAGTAGGACCACGCCTTCTCTAAGCCTTTCTTTGTTGACCTGCAGTGCCCTTCCTTCTTTGTTGACCTGCAGTGCCCTTTCCCTGCTCTTGCTTCTGAGCCCCCCACCTCTGTTGAGTCTGGGTTTGATCCCACTTTTCCCGTGATGCCTTCCTTCTCCTCCTTTCCCTGAATGCCTATAATACTTGAGGTAGCAGTTCATTTATTTATTCAACAGGTATTAATTAAGCCTTTGGTGCAGAAGCATATGCAGATAGTTCAGGGAGCTCATGTGTCTGTAACTTCTCAGCCAGCATCTCTGCTCTTGGAGCAGCAGTTCTCAACCTGGCCCGCACACAGGATCACCTGGGCAGCCATGGGAACTTTGATGCAAAGGCTGCACCCTCAACTCATTAAGCCAGACACCATCATTTTTTTTTTTTACTTTCTATTTTGGAATAATTGTGGATTTGCATGCAGTTGCAAGAGGTGGCACAGAGAGGTCCCTTGTACCCTCCACTCAGTAACCCCCCTCCATGACCATATTTTTACATAACTACAGTGCAATCTCACAAGTGGAAATTTGACATTGGTACAACCCACCAAACCTGCCCATTCAGATTTTGCCAGTTTTAATGTGCCCTTGGTGTGTGTATGTGCACGCACATATTTAGTTCTGCACAATTTTACCACATGCAGAGATTCATGGAATTACCTTGTGATCACATTATTTTTCAAAATTCCCAGGTGATCTCAGTGTGTGACTAAGGTTGAGAACCACCGCTCCATGAGCCATATGCCGTTCGCATCCAGCAGTGCCCCCCACCCCGCCCCGCCCCGCCCCAGGTGATGGTCTCTGTTTCCTTTCTGATCCGGAGTTTCTTCTCCCCAGCTAACACACCTGACCCTCCGTGAGCCGGTAGGCTGCGCCCACCCTCCCGGCTGCTGCAGTTCTCTCTCTCTCTCCCTCGGCCCCCGACCCTGACCCTGACTTGGGACCCACATGTCAGGTTGCAGGAGCCCTCCTCTGGCCTGCCTGCACAGAGAGCTATTTCCAGGACTCGAGAATGAAATTGAAAATAGACCAAACAATGTGACAGTTTTCTGCTGCTATTTTTTCTTCCATGAACAGAATGTTCAGCATTATTTTTTTTTTTCTCTTTGTGCAATGCTGCAAGTGAGAAATAATCTGATTGGAATGCTGGCTTATGCTGTTTATAAGCTGCAGTCCCCGACAAGCTGTGCGGCGGGAACTTTCCCAGGGCCTCGGTGGGGGGGAAGGTGCTGGCGAGTCATGGGTTACGGCCACAGCCTGGTGTTGATTAGGCAAGGAAGTAAGTGCCCACATGCATGTGGATGCTCCTTCTTGGAGCTTCTCTTTTCCTGGAAGCTTTGTGATGCTTTTTGCCCGAGAGTGATCAAGGAGCAGCCCGGTGCATGGGCGCTGGGAAGGGGCTGGGAAGGAAGACTGAGGTATCTGAGGCTGCGGCACATTTGACCTCAGACATTGCCACTGAATAGCTGGGAGGTGGGGAGATAGGTATCCTTAATGCCCCAAGTTTGCTTTCCCAAAGAACCTGGAATTTGAGGTCTGAGGTGGGCCGGCTGTCGAAAGCACAGCCAAATTCAGGGGTTGGTGCTGTAACAGGAAAATGCTCTTTTCATCCTGCTGGGACTCCTTTCCAATGGCAAGAGAAGGGACGGGAAAGTTTCGTGACTGTCAGTGTCATGTGGGAGCTTAGAGAAAGGGGAGTCTATTATTTCCTGGGAGACTTTAATCTGAGGTTATTCATTCTTTCCCTTGTTTAAGAAGCATAGGGATCATCGGCTCTCCGCCATGCATCGAGCTTGGTTCTGGGGACACTAAACATTTGTCTCTCTAGATATGGCTTAATTTTATTTTATTCTTTCTCCTGGGATGGGAGGGGGACCAGAGTTGGGCAAGAGAAGAAGTTGATTATTTTGATTTCTTCCAATTCACAAATGCCCGGAAGCTGTAAGGACGGAACAACCAGATTTTAAAAGTCACCTTCCTTATTCTTCAGGCACTATGGAAGTGTTCTAGATCTTGACACAGGTGAATGAGAATGTTTGTTAAAAGCTCAAAAGAATGTACGCTTAAGATCTGTACCTTTCACTGTGTGTAACTTTTAACTTAAAAAAAAAAAAATCACTTTCCAGACAGAAGATGGAAAAGAAACAGTAAAGCCACAATTAAGAGAAGAAAACTTTAATCAGGAATAAAACCCTGATTTTGAAATCTCATCCTACCTGCATTTTCACAGGCCAGACATTATGGCCCCAAGGCTCCACCCACTGAAGCACAAGCATGTGCCCATCAGGGGACCGGCTCTACCCCTGGCCGGGGTGTGCCTGCTTCTGCTTCTGGAACATTCCTCCCACACTCCAGTAGGGCCAGGGGGTCCTGCCTCCCCCATGAGTCTAAGTGACCATTCCCTTTTCTGCTTCACCTGCATTGACCGCCTTAACTATAATTTGACCCTTGGTTACTGAGCATCTTTCATTTTTATTTACTGAGTAAGTTAGTACGTTGAAAGGGCTTAGAACGGTTCCTGGCACAAAATAAAGCTCAATAAGTGATCATTGTTATTGCTGTTATTATATTTTATGCTTCTGGTCATTCTCCCGAGGGCCCGTGTCCTTGGGACGTACAAGTCTAGTGGGGGCTGGCTTGTGTCCTGTGGTGATCAGTGCAACACTGGACGTTTGTGCTTATTGAATTCTGCACCGATGTGTGGAAACTTCAGGTAACTCTAAGCCCATGTATTTGGTGAATCTGACTACACCAGGGGTGACTGAGGAAAATTCTGGCAGAGTCTTCTGCACTGAGATGCAGCACCAATCAGGTGGCGTGGGGGAGGAGGGCATGCCAGGATTTTAAAACCTCTTCCCAGCCCCACTCCTCAGAGACCTTCAGAAAAGCCTGGGCTCCAACATAGCCAAGGGGCGGCAGGTTGTGACCCCAGAGTACCCGGTCTTTGTGGATGGTCTTTTGAGCCTCCCAGGGCACCCTGGGGTGGGGTAATGAGATGCCACTTGATGACAGCCGCCCTGCGTTTCAAAGTGACGCTCAGCAAAAGGGCAGCATGACCATGACACCTGCTCATGAGCCCCACCCACCTCGAGACTGGGAGGCTGGGCCACCCTGCTCATTAGGTCGGCATCTGTCCCCACCAGCCTGCCTGCAGCTGATGCTCATTAATCCTGGAGCCCTGAGCCTGGTGGGCCAAAAGAGGCTGAGCTTTTAGAGCCATTTATGGCAATAGGCTTGGCGAGAAGCGCTAGGTTGATTTTTAATTGGGCTGAAGGGCCCCCTGCGTCCCTGGAGCCCAGGCTCCCAAACTAGGCCAGTCCAGGAGGGTGGTTTTGGCTCGCTGACTTCATGAAAAGTCTCATTGCAGGGATGAGTTTCCTGCCAGATCAGCATGGTGGCAGGATTGGCCACAGGGCCAATTCCAGCACATTCTAGGGCTTTCTGGCTTGGCCTTCCTGGTTTGGGAGACATAACAGAACCTGCCTCAGTGAGGACACGGTTCCCTTGGGACGGCAGGACGCTCGTCATGGTCTTCACTAGCCAATGATGGAATTAGCCTTCTGAATTCACAACAGTTTTGCAGGAGAGTAACCATAATGAAAACAGTAGATGATATGTGTTGACTGCTTCCTATGCCCCTGACGTTGAGCAAAGGCCTCACATGTCTTATCTCATTCAATGAAGCTTAAGAACTGTTATCAGGCCCATTTTGCGGATGAGGAAACTGAGGCACAGAAGGTTCAATAACCTGCTCCAGGCTACACCTTCCGAGAGGCAGAGCTCAGCTTTGGACTGGCTGAGGTCCGGCTCAGGGGTTTGGTGCCTTTGCTTTCTGCTGTCCTAGGCGTAGGACTTGGAATTACCAGCCGAAGCAATGAGTCTGCTGTGTGTCCGAGATGCCGGGGGCCTCCACAGTGAGACGGGACATGCTGGCCGATGGAACAGAGGCTGGAAGTCAGGAAACTGAGCCCAGTTTGATTCCAGCCACCCAGCAACTATGGGATGTCCGGGGTACTACCTCCCGGCTTCATGTCCTCCACCAAACAGGCATACTGTCCTCAGAGGGTGTTTCTAAAATAAGGATGCCAGCCTGCCATCAAGGTGGAAACACTTAGCAAGCAGTTAATAATGACAGTTCTAACTGCCCCTGGCCCACCAGGAAGGCCTCACCACGGGGAGCACCCACCTGGAGGAGTGGCCCATTTCAGGCGATAGAGATGATGGGTGATGTTTGCTCCGTCACCAGGGTGCGTTCCCAGCCCTGTCTGTCTTCCTTTGCTTTCCGTGTGCCGCGGGTGTGACGGGACCTCCAGGAAGCTTGTGTCTGCTCACCTCCTCTCTGGGTCTTCCTCGCTCCTGGCACGGACTCTCATGAGTGTGTGGGCAGGAGTGAGCTCCTGTTACTCCTTTCCCCAGATCTTCCCGTCGGCTTCTCTCCACTCCTCCCTGCCTCTCTCTTTCTGCTGGTTCACGATCATCAAAGGCAGATCTCGGGATCCAAACTGTGAACCCAACTGTCTCCATTGCTGCGGGTTTCAGGGCAGCCGCGTGACAGGGGCGCTTTTTCTGGCACCAGAAGCTGCTGATGCATAATTCAACAAACAATCCAGAAATGCATCAGAATCCAAATTACTCACATCAGAGGGATCTTGATGTTAAACACAATCTCTTAAAAACCCACTCCATTCATGTGCTTTTATCTTCCAGCATCTGTAAAAGTTTGGGGAAGGCTGGGCTGCAGTGGGAAGTTTTAGCCTAAAAGGGATGGCTTGGCGTCCCTGCGGAGGATGTGGATGCCGTGAGGTCCCCGGCCCCCAGCCCCAGCCAGCTGTGAGAGTGGCAGGCACCTGGGGCTAGGTCTTGGGGCTGGCGCCCCCAGGTGCCCCCCCAGCCTGGAGTCTCCAGTCCTTCTGGCAAGTTACCCCCCACAGAGGCAGTGTTCTGCCCTGAAGAAGGCAGCATCCTGCTTCAATGGGGAGAGGCTGGGCCGTACAGTGGTTAAGAACACAGGCTTTGGAAGAAGACACTGGGGTTCAAAATCCGGCACTAATCATCTTTTTAACCTTGGGCATGTTTCTTAACCTCTCTGTGCCTTCTGTTCCTTATCTGTAAAATGTGGAAAATAATCGTGCTTATCTTACAGTGCTGTTGAAAAAACAAAGTTATTTTATGAGAGTGCGACGTAAGTGTGGGCTCTTACTATTATTCCAGAAACTTCCATGGATATCTGGGGACCCTTGGGTCTCCCCATCCTTCCATGGGATCTCCAAATTTCAGAGCACTCTGGTTCTGCCCCAGCACATGACCAGACATGAACTATGTAGGTTCGAAGTGCCTGACCGCCTACAATACTTGGAAAACAACTCCTTGCCCCCAGCCCAGAGCTGCATTCTTCCACATTTATCCTGGCTGGCACCCTTCCTCAGCAGGACTCCCTCTGGGGTCTTCTCTCTCAAGGTTTCTTTTATTTATTTCCTCCTTTCACGGGCTTCTGAGTCTAAAGAAACTTCCTATCTATCCTGCCCCACCCCCACAGCCTCCTATTTCCCTGGACGGTCACCAAGCAGCCCGTTGTCTTCAGCCATGCAGACTAGCCTCCGGAAACCCCGTTTCCCTGTCATTTTGCAGCAGACAAACATGTGCATTTTCTAAAAGGCTGGAGAAGCTACTGTGGCTAGTCTGTGCTCCAGCCCAGACCTGAATGCCTAATTGGGCTTTTCTTCCACTATTCCCGGGAGTGGAGAGTGGGGTTATCTGATCAATAGCCCTCGTGGCTGCTTACCAGTGGCCCTGGTTTTTACCCATTTGCTGTGGGACCGAGGAGAGGCACAGCATCACCCCCACTGAGTGTGCACTTGGCCCCACCCATCCCTGCAAGGCATAGCCTCGTTTACACCAGGTGAGGACCTGACCTGGGTCCCTAAAGGCTGAGAATTCCCACACCCGGCTGCGGACTCACTGGGCTGGCAGATCTGAGCCACGGATGGCTGCAGAGGGCTCTGGCTAAGCAGAGGCAGATTTTAAGTGCGGAGGACCGGCAGGAGTCCAGAGGAGGACGAAAATTGTAGCAGGTAGACCAGGGGCTTCCTGGTGACTGGAATCCTGGGGTAGGGGCAGTGGGAAGCAAGTGGGGAAAAGTACTTCATGGATCCTCAGGATTTCTTCCTGGGTTCAGTGTGACCCTTACTTCATGCCAACTCAGTTTTAATCCCGTGCTGCCTGAGCTGTGACTTGCAAACTTGTGCTGACTTTAGCACAAAGAGGTGAGGGAATTGACTTAAGGTCGCACAGCAGGTTAATGGGGGAATAGAAACAAGAACCAGGTTCTCTTTCCTTGCAAAGCAGTATATGCTGTCCTGACAGTTAGAATCTCACACTCAGGCGGCAGGAACACTTGGGTTCAGAGAGGTGACGCCACTCGCCCAGTGTCACACAGCTCATTCATAGCAGAGTTGGGACTAGAACCCAGTTCTCCTAATTCTTAGTCTAGTGTTTGTGCCGCTTCCTACCCCTGATCGCTTCTGCTGGTTTGTTCACCTGCTCCCCTCATTAGCTGGGGAGGAGGGGTCCTCCCAGGACCTGGCATCTGCTGATGCCATCTGCACTGAAATCGGCCTGGGTATCTCAAGGGGGCAGGACAGAAGCAGCCCTACTGGCTGGGCATCACTTCAGAGGGAAGCGGGCCCATCCCGGGGCCTGGGCTGAATGGAAGGACAGGCTTTGCCTAAGCACACCCTGCTCCCATCCCCCTGCCCCCCCCCCATGTGTCCTGGGTCTCAGCCAGGGCTTGGAAAAAAATAAATTCGGGATGGCTGCTAGCCAGGCAGACACCCAGGTTGTCAGGGGATTGGGGAAGGTCAGACAGGGATGCCAGTTAGCATGAAGAAAAAAAACAGAGGATGGGTGTAAATTAGAGGCCTGTGTCTCAGCAGCTCTGTGCCTGGAATCTGTAATGGGCCTCACCGCAAGTCGGCTGGGGATTCTAGATGACAACACAAGCCTCCTTCTGAGTCAAGCCCTGGCTTTAGCACCACACACTGAAGGTGACATGGGCTAGTGTCCTGGTGGCACCCCGCCCTCCCAGCTTCCTCCCTACCGAACTGTGGTAAGACTCTGATCTCTCTGGGCGCCCTTGGCTCCCAAGTGCAGTCCCGTACCTCACCAGTGGATCCAACAGGACCCTCTACTTCCCCTACCATGTCTGTGTACTTTCCTGTCTATCCTTCTAGTCCAACGGTTCCTAGAGGGTCAGGGCTCTGTCTCTTTCCCCTCGGAATCCCCAGTACTGAGCACAGGGACACATAGCAGGTGCTCAGTAAATACTTCTCAGATGAATGAACGGGTGAATTAATGGATGAACAAACGAAGCCATGTTTAGCTAACAAAATTAGGACCAGAGAGAGGAGCCGAATGGGGCTTCCAGCAATAATCAGCCCCGTCCAATGCCAATATGTGGTACAGTTTGCACTCCACATGCTTGTTGGTTTGATATCCGGGCCAGAGGCTCTGATGTGTGGCCCCTTGAGGCTAAAGCCCTTGCACTAAAGTACCAAGTGCAGGTGCTGTTTCAGGTGCTGAGCTGATAATAAGAAGAAAGCGATGGGGCGCCTGGGTGGCTCAGATGGTTAAGCGTCTGCCTTCGGCTCAGGTCATGATCCCAGGGTCCTGGGATCGAGTCCCGCATCGGGCTCTCTGCTCCTTGGGAGCCTGCTTCTCCCTCTGCCTCTCTCTCTCTCTCTGTCTCTCATGAATAAATAAAAAAAAAAAAAAAAAGAAGAAGAAGAAAGCGATGGCTTTCCAGACCTTGAGGGGATCACAGTCTGGGGGGAGAGTACAACTCAGAAACCGCCCGTTAGAAGCTGTAATGGAGGGATTCGCCACCTGCTGTGGGAGCCTGGAAGGGGGGCGTAAAGAGCCTCCTTGGGAAGGTGGGGCCGGGTCAGGCTCTGGCAGCCGCAGCGTGGGAAGAGGGCTGATACAGAAGGGAAGCATGAGCCGGATCTGGAGGGATAAGCAAAACTTGCCAAACAAAAAGGAGGGGGCGGAGGGGAACACACTCAGAGGAGTATATTGATTGACAGCCTGTATGAGGAACGACAATGCTTTATTTGGCTGGAGAGGGGTTGTGGGATGTTCCATGCCCATGGAAGAAGAGCGCCTTCTATGGACCTGACCCCTGGGCGCGGGTGCTCAGACAGATGCAGAGAGGCAGCACATCGCGGGGCTGTAGGGTTTTGCAAAGGGTCATGTCTTGTCTGCTGACTGGCCCCAAGCTCAGCTGGATGCTAGAGTCTGTGTGCATGCCCTGGTTCGAGGCCCCTGGATTGCCACAGCTTCCGATGTCAGGGCTCCTCAGACAACCTAGAGGAGGCTGAGCGCCGGCAGAAAACACAGTAACTGCCGAGCAAGGCACATGGTGACAGCAGTGCTTGGCTCCCCACCTCACTGCAAAGGCCACTGATGGTAACTTTCAGGGCCTCTGTCTGGGGCACCTGACCACCTGTCCAGAGCATCGGCTCCCCAGACGAGGCCCTTCCCAGCTTGGAGTCTCATGACTCTGATTGGCCAGAGACCAGGGAAAGTCGAGGAGTGGTTTCCCTGGAAGGATTCAGAGAACAGGCTGGAAACAACAGCTTCCGCCACACACTGGAGCATGAACCTGAAATCCAAGTCAGAGATAATAAGAACCAGGTTCACATTTAGATACTATCTGAGGGCTGCTTAGCTTTCTTTCCACTCCTGGTGGCATTCCTTCCTACTTTGATTGTTAGTGTAATAAATATTTATTGAGTGTCCTTTGAGCACAGGGCACATGGATCCTACCCTCAAGGAACTTGAGTTCTAGAAGGAGGACCGAAATAGAAGTGATTCCCACATCATGCTGTGATGTATGTCCGTCCCTGTTTTGTTTGTGCCCCAGGTCCTCTGCAGCTTCCATTGACTGTAAAGGCCACCTCAGTGGGCTCCCTTGCCTCTGACTGCCAGTTGATTTGAACAATGAGGAGTTTGGCAGGAGATTGGGGTGGAAAAGTGAGAGGTTGAGGGATTTGTTTCCCAGGTCCTGATTCCCACCCCTTCCTCCCATTCTCTCCTAGGTAGACTCGGGCTGGCTGCATCCTTTACCTACGATCACTTCTCTCAAGCTTACCATGGGTGCCTTTCTCCTTTCAGCTTCCAGTAACTATTCCCACCCCTTTCTCCTTCAGGTTCAAGGGTGGGGAGGGTCCCTCACATTCCCAACCCCAGGATTCGGCACTATCCTGTGAGGTTTCCCTTTAGTTCATATTGGGAGTCAGGGAAATAACTGAAATGTCTCAACGCATGTCATCCCCACTAGCAGAAGATAGTCTCACGGAGATTCCACCATCCTCTTAAACATCCCTTGCTAGTCTCCTTCGTACCAATATGGAAACCAGAATGGGGAAGCTCGAGTAAGAGAGTGGATTGCCCAGGACGGATTTTCCCCATCCTGGCCCTGATGTGAGGCATCCCCCCCTCCCTTGCATTTCCCACATGTGGTCTGTCTACCTGATGCCACGCTGATTCATGGCCACACACACGTGGATACCACACACCTGCTCCTACCAGCTTCTGGTGCTCTTCCATACTCCTGGCTCGGGACAGAATCCCCTTTCCATAATGCTGTGTTTGGGAGAGGAGCAGAAACAACTGGAGTATGCTGTCATTCCTCTGCTTCGCTCAGAAGGAGAAGTGTGGGGCAAAAGGGAAACACCCTAAGACTGGTGGTTCCTGGGAGAAATTACTTGAGCTCACTCTCCACGTGCCTTCCAGCTCCAGGGTCTTCTCTTCCATTGATTTTTGAGTCTCCGGAAAAGAATTTCCCTTTTTATTGCAGGCATCCTTTTCCAAGATTAAAAGCACAAAAGGAGAAAAGGAAAGCCTTTGCCCATGTCATGTCCAACCAATGTGAGGAAGGAAAAGCTAACTTTCAATGAATCCCAAGAGTATGCTGAAATGCTGGCAGGGGGTGGGGGGGAGGGGGGAGACGAGCATTTCTTAGGAAACACTGAGGGTGGAGTGTTGCTGGTGAGAAAGGGGGTGAGGACACATGGGACAAAGAATCTAGGGTCATGCTGTGGCATGCGTTGGCGCTCTCTCTGTCCAAGGGAAAAGTTAGCAAGAGATGTATTTGCAGCTGGGCCTTTCCTTTTGAGAATGCTGTCATTTCCAGCCAGAGTTCTGAGAAGGCCATCACCTTTGCTCTGAGCCACTTGTCACTGCTTATGTGAGTCAGGTTCTTCTTATATGTTATAGAACTTGACAGGAAGAAGCCCCACTTTGAAGCATATAGAATAATGAAGGCCAGTTCTCCCTAGAATCTCCCGGAACTAGAAGGGCTGAGAGAAGCAGGTTGATCTGATGAGCCCCAGGCTTGAGTGGGTCCTGAATCCCACAACCCGAGGTCAACACAGTTCCTGCTTTGGCCACTGTTGAAGCCAGTGTGGCCCTAATATGGGCCCCGAGGCCTCTGGGAACCCCTCTGGGTGAACGTCCTTAGGACTTATTCTTCAAAGGGCTGGATATGGGACCAGAGGAAATACGTTAATAAGGAGACCATTTTCTCTGAATCAAAACCCAGAGTTGGAGGTAGATTCTTTTGAAAAATATGGGGTCCAAGAACTGTCAGTGGGGTGGACCGTCTGGGGACTGGGATCAGTATGGGTGAGTGACTCACCAATCCCACATTTCCTGTGTTATCTTAGGCAGCGACACAAACCAGTTGGGTAACTGTGAGCAAGACACTTGGCTCCTTGGGACCTGGTTCCGAAGGTCTCCCCAGCTCTATGAATTGATGATTTTAGGTGGAGGGGGAGAGGAGTCCCGTGAGGGTCAGACTGAAGGGAGAGTGACCCTGCAGCTGGGCCATGGAGGGTGGCACCCAGGTAAGGGAGCCCAAGAATGGCTGCACCCACACTGACCCCAGAGTTAAGGGGCTCTCAGGACTCAGTGCTTGTCCCTCGTGATTTCCTGGGGCTGGACTAATGGGGCCATGACTTCTCTCCTCCCTTGTGTTCAATGTTTAATTAAGGACCAGGGCTGCTCCTCAGTGGGAATTGATTGAAGTGGGTCTGCAGCCCCAGACACAGGCATAGATGCACTGGAGGAGGGGAGCAGAAAACAGGACCCTGGGGGATGCTGTCCTCTCTCGTGCACTGCTAGAGACAGAGCGGGGCGCAGAGAGCCCTTAATGGCCAAGCACATTAGGAACATGGTTCTGGTTGAGGGCGCAGTGCCCTGGAGAGTGATCATCAAACTCCTTGCAGCCAGTCAAGCAGCTAAGCAGACAAGATCTCAATAAACACGCTTCTGTCTCCAGTCAGGCAGGTCCCCTCTCGGTTGTGGAATCAGGTCGTCTCCTCCAACATCCTGACCTTGGACTCCCCACTGGACCCTGGTGAAGTGCCAGATTTTCCAAAGTCAGTTGCACCAGCATCCCTCACCCCTGTGCTCACCCTTCTGGGCTCATTGTAGATCTGGCAAGCAAGCGCACTCATTCTCCGCGGGCTCCTGAGCGCCCCCGCGCTGTCCAGCCACAAATGGGCTCCATAGAACCCTCCACTTTTCCACCCTTGCCCCAGTTACCTAAGTCGCATGGAATATATCAGCCTGCAGACTCTGCTGAGTATTCCATCCTCCCCCAACTGAGTCAAGACGCTTCAACAGTAAGGATCTCAAGTGTCTTATTCAAAGATCCTTGGAAGGGTAGTAAGGCTTGGATGTGAGGAAAACATTTGTAGTCTATTAACCCATGAGCCGGTCTGCCCCTGTGCTTCTCAAACTTGAACATGCACTTAAATCAGCCGAGGATTGCATGCAAATGCAGATTCCAATTCAGTAGGTCTGGGGTGGGTGACTAGGATCCTGTGCTTCTAAAGAGCTCCTAAGTAATGCTGATAATAGTGGCCCTTGAGCCATCCTTTGGAGCAAAGGTCTAGGTCAGTGCTATTCCGAATGCATTGCGCGGACTGTTTGTTAATGGTCTGCAATGTGGTGGGTACAACCACCGAGAGCAAGCCCTTGGAAGTTTATAGAGCAATTCGACATCACTGCAACATCCCAGAGTGTGGTCGGTGGTTTGCATTTAGTGTTTTTAAATTTCATTTTTCTAGTAATTTATTTTTGCGGTTTTTGACAAAAGTACCCATCTACAATGGGTTGGAAACGTCACAGAATAGCTCTTCAGGGCGGATAAGGTGAGAAGCAGTGGACTGGATGACTTCTGGCATGCTTTGCAGTCTCTCAGATTCTCTGATTCTCTGCAGCTCTTGTACTTTTTGTACGAAAGTGTCCGTCTGGGTGGGACTGACGCTGGTGGCGCGTGATCCCTGCAGAGGACCCCCCACCCCCACCCCAGCCAGGTCCTTGGCATTTCCTCACCTCGCCTGTTTTCCATGGGCAGTGTTTTCTTTCCCAGGCAGAATTCTGGGTATTTCAGACAAAGGTTTAATGTATCAGGGGAGTTCAGCCTCTGAACTAGCTAACAAGAGAGATTGGCAGCCCAAGAGCCTCTGAGCACTCTGCCACGCGGGCGTCCACACTGGGACTGAGCAGCCCACTCCCCTCGGCCCCGAGCAGGATTTGACTCCACTGTGGCAACCACCTGCCCCACTTCTGAGAAAGAAAAAGCCAGGCTGTGAAACAGGCCAGTGACAAGGCTCCCTGCCTCGCATTCCCACAGGGGAGGGCTGGGTGTTAATGAACCTAAGTGCAGTCACAGCAGGAATGGGGCCAGCTGGAGCCCGCCCATGTTTGACCTGCGGTCATTTGGCAGGCCTGGGACTGCTGGGGGAGTGGTCAGAGACGAAAACACAGGCCAGTCTGCTTCCTCCAGCCGCAGTCTCTGTTGCCCTTGGCCCACTCTGGGCGGTCACAAATGCTGGCCAGGACTGGTGGGGATGACCCTGGGGCGGGGGCAGGGCAGGCAAGACTCATTTATTTCAAAGCTGGCCTTCTTTCTTCCATCCCCCAGCCTTGGTACCTGGCCCAGTGTTGGGCAGCTCATGGATCCCCTCCACCAGTGCCTTTTCACAGAGTGATTTTATATGCTCCCCTATTCTGAGCTAGAGGTAATCCCTCAGTGATAGAAGCCCTACAGAATATCTCACCGTCTTCACTAAATGCTAATTAGGTTTGAAAATCACAGAGAAAAAGGGTTGATAGTGAATAACCATGTGTTGAATGATCTCCTTACATCCTTTGGAAATCAGCCACTCCAGTGTTCAAAAAGGAGATGATTTCAGCTAAGCCGGATTTAATTGAGTGGTTAGATTTTTATTTGTGCCTGTGATTTATTAGATGACCCAAAGCTGCTTTACCTTTCAATTTGTATAATTTGCTAATGATGTTCTAGGTCGGCCACAGGAGGACCCGTCGTTGAGAATGTATGTGCACACGGGCTGGCCTTTGTATCAAAGGAGGCGCTTGAGAAGGTGGGGTTTTGAGTTGTTCTTTCAGGGATGGGGATGAACCAACCTACCCTGGTTGTTCTCCCTCGATGTCTGAGACAGATACCATCATGTATCTTCCTCAGACAGGTGCCCGGGGCTGGGGGTGGTATCCACGGCCAAGGAACAAAAGCAAAGCTATTTGGTTGATCCAGGGCTTGGACCCATGACTACGGCCTTGTTATGACTATGGCCATTGATCCTCTTAACATATTTTGTGAAGCTGAACTTGTGTACGCATATTTATTGAAAATGAGAAGGAGAAGGGGAAGAAGGGCCTTTATGGCCACATCTGTGTACCACAGTCCAAGTCTGTTAAGACACTAAAAGGATTCATCTTATTTAGATGCCTGGTACTAACCTCTTCCCTAGTACCGGCCCCTTTGCCCCCCCACTACAGATGGATGTCAGATTCCTCAGAGCGACAATTACTCTGGAGATCCTCCTCTCTAGCTATACCAAACAGAAAAGGTTCAGAGCTGCGTGGACTTGCTTAGCATATTGTCTGCTTTGGACGTTGGAAAACGGAAACAGAGAGCCAGCATCTACACAGGATGACCACAGCGCTCATATTCTGCCACCACACATCCCTAGGGAAAAAAGACTTCTGAGAGGGTCTCCCTGCTTAGCTTTGAGCTCAGGTTACGTAGCTGCTCTCTCTTCCCTGCCCCAGGCCCAGTGGGTGCTCCTGGCCCCTGGAGCTCAGGGATGGTTTGTGTTTTTTGTGCCGCCCCTGTGTGTTTCTTTTCTTTTTTTTTTTTTAAGATTTTATTTATTTATTTATTTGACAGAGACAGAGACAGCCAGAGCAGGAACACAAGCAGGGGGAGTGGGAGAGGGAGAAGCAGGCTTCCCGCTGAGCCAGGAGCCCGATGTGGGGCTCGATCCCAGGACTCTGGGATCATGACCTGAGCCGAAGGCAGTCGCTTAACCAACTGAGCCACCCAGACGCCCCGCCCCTGTGTGTTTCAACAAAACGGACTCCCCCATCAGAATGCCGTGGTTTCTTCGACCTGGTGCTCTATCTTTCCTGATAGGACAGGATGGTCTCTACTTCTGCGGCCTGTGGCAGCACCTACCACTGTGTGTGTGTGTGTGTGTGTGTGTGTGTGTGCGCGCGCGCACGGGGCAGGGAGGATGGAGCCCACCTTACTGTAGCATTAAGTAATTACTTCAGTGCTCAGAACCACACCAGTCTCTGCAATAGGAAAGAAAGAGGCAGCTAGAAGCACATGCTAAGGCTGATCTCATGTGTTAAAGCTCTGTTGGCATCCGGAGTAGGAGAGAACCAACAGAAAAGTTAGTCAGTGTCGTCCAGCCTCTTTTCTTTGATGCTAGGGGCTGCAGCTGGGCATGACCAGTACCAGTACAATTCCAGAATGCTCAGGCAGGGAAGCTGGGGAGAAGGGGCATGGAAAAGGAGGTGAGAATACTTGGTATCATAAGCTTTCATAATTTCCCTAATTGCTCCTAGGTGAAGAATGCATGAAGGCAAAATGTAAAGTTAGAGGCTGATACAGTAATCTGATTACTTGAAACAGTTGCAAATGCTACAATTCATTCTTGTGCTAAGCACCACCTTACTAAGCCCCAGATGATCCCTGTGGGATGCATGTCAGTGTGATGTTGGCTATGGTGGCCCAGACCTCCCTGGTCCGCAGGAGGTGATGGGGCAGGAGCGTCCTTGAGAAGCTCAGTCTGGGTGGTTGCTCCAGAGTTGGGACTGGAAATGAGTCCCCAAACTAGAGAGTTCTTGGGGGAGGTGGTACCCCCTCTATGTCAGACTGTCCGTATCTGGGGGGCCAAGGCTGTAACAGGCCATCTGAGGCTGCAGAAGGATAGGTAAACAGGGACTCTGAAGGAGTCAGAAGCATTTTAAACAGTTCTTCAGAAACAAGTCCCAGGAGTTAGATATGAAGCTGGCTGTTTGCTTTTGAAGCATGGCTCTTGGGAATTTTAACTAGTACAACACTGTTGGAAAACAATTTGTAAATATTTAGCAAAAATATTAAAAATTTTCAGGTCCTTTGAAATTGCAATAATTTTTTATAGGAATCAATTCTGATTTTTAAAAATGGTACTAATCACCAAGATACATATTTCGGCATTGTTTGGCTAAGTTGGAATTGATCTAAAGACCCACTTATAGGGGAATGGTTAGGTAAATTTGGCATATTATGCAGCCACTAAAAATTTAGTTTATAAAGGCCAGTATTGGAACCAATTCTTGTGCAATAAACATAAGCAAAAAAGCACAATACAACTAAAACTTTTTATAATGCACAAAATAAAAACTAGAAAGAAATCTACCAAAATGCTAACAATAGTCATACTAGGAAAATGGGACAAGGTGTAATTTATTTTCTCTATTCATCTACATTTTCTTAAGTTTTCTTTAATGAGTACTTACTGCTCTCATAATGGAAAAAAACAAAATTTAAAAAAACAGAAAAAAAAATCCTGGAGAATTTTTTAGGTAACGTCTAGGTCTGAGAACCGACAGGTTTTGAAATGCCAACATTCAGCCTGAGGTCTGCAGTCAGGCAGCCAGCTGACCCAGTGGTGAGCAGATCTTTTTCGGAGTGGGTCAGTGGGTTTGCTTGGTGGTGGGGCCATCGCATGACACGTGGCATGAGTGGGCCTCAGAGAGAGGATGTGTGAATGGAGGGACCAGCATGGGCCTTCCCCCACTGCTGGGAGAAATCCACCAGACAACTAGGATTTCTTAAGGGCTTCCTGTGAAGGATGCACCCAGTTTTGAATGAAGGATCATACAGAGGCGGTACAAAGGCAAATTGTTGCCCAGAAGAACTTGCATTCTTATCTAGGGAAAAAAACACTACAAAGGCATACACAGAAACAGTTCATGAACATGATAATATATAAGTACGTTTGCGTGTGTATATATTAGTGTGTGTGTATATGTATATATAAATACATGCACACATACATATGCACACTCACACGCACGTAGATACCGCACTCTCTCAAATATATTGGTAGCTCGGACAATATATGATAATTGTGCAATGGAAAATAAGCACTTATTGTATTGTGTTAGCAGCATTGTCTTTGGATACAAAGGACAGCATATCATTGCAGATAATTTCGATAGCAATAACCATGATTGCAGACCATGCCAATACTCTCTGTTATTAATGAGCTGATACCATAGCAATCTCCATTTGCAAAATGCCACACACAGCAATTTAAAATCTTGATCATTTTGACAAAATTGACGAGGCATGCTTAGGGCGAAAGGCTCGTGGAGGCTTGGGAGGCGCTGCCGCAGAAATCCCACGTTTGGTTCTCACCTGTGTCTCTCCAGGTGAGTATGAACAGCCCTCTTGGGTTACCGGAGCGAGACTCGGAGCATGGAGCAGGCTGTAGGACGGACACGGGACCAGCCACAGCACAATTCCTGCTTCTCAGCTGCTCCCCTATGACCCAGGCAGGCATGGCAAACAACCTCAAGAGGCTCTCCCTGGACCCTGGGACAGCATTCTTGCGACCCCTGAGATGGGCTATGGCCTTAACTCTGCTTCCTCTTCTTATAGCTTTGGGGAACGAAGGAACTTCCACCCAGTTTGCTTAATCAGAGATGGCAAATGCAGACAACATAGAAAGCTCAGGACAGGTCTATCCTTATGCCCTGCACAGAAAAGAGACCCTGGCTTCATTTTTCCCCTTATCCCTCGTATTTCTCACCCCTGTGACTTTTTTCTTTTTTGTCCCTCAACGCAAGCAAACAGAAGTGTGAGTAATTGATGGAAAGAAGCTGCAATGACTAACGGTTCTAGTTGGGATCTCTGGCTCAGGAAGCCTGGGGATGTGCAGAGGGAAGGTTGTCCGGATGACAGCTAGGCCCCTCTGCCTCGTGCCCTAGAAGGACTGCAGGTTGCAGGGGGGCTGTGTCTGGACCCTCTACTAGAAGTCTGTGCCCTGGGCAAATGGTGCAGGATTCTGGAAAGTTCTTCTTTCTTCTTCTCTGCCTTGGATCACATCAGACATGGTCTACATGTTTATCCCAAATTGTGTGTGTGTGTGTGTGTGTGTGTGTGTGTGTGTGTGTGTGTGTGTGAAGTAGAATATGGGCTCGTGGTATAAATTCTTTGCCTTATTAATACTGATGCCAGATGTTACCAGACTGTTTTGCATAACTGTAACGTCACTTGAAATTTAAATAGATGTTTTTGAATAAAAATGATCAGATTAGGGGCGCCTGGGTGGCTCACTCGGTTAAGCCTCTGACTCTTGATTTCGGCTCAGGTCAGGATCTCAGGGTTATGAGATCGAGCCCCGAGTCCGGCTCTGTGCTGAGCATGGAGCCTGCTTGAGATTCTGTCTTTCTCTCCCTCTGCCCCTCCCCCGCCTTTCTTTTTCTGTCTCTAAAAAAAAATATTGCATCAAATTTGAGAAATGCTGTCTAGCCCCCTCTTTGAGATTTACTCTACACTTAAGTATATTAAAGTACCCGAGAAGTCTACCAGTAAATTGTTTGTTTGCATTTGTTTTCTCCAAATGTATTTGACCAGGGGATCACATTTTGGATCACTTTTTTTTTTTCTTAAACATCTTATAGGTATTGAGGAAAATACTGGTCTGTGCAGCCCTGCCCTTGCCTTACACCTAAAAGAAGATACAGTGAGACTGGAGATGTGCGTTTGAATCCTTTTCTATGTCAGAACAGCTGAGGGACTTTGTAGGAGTCCCTGAGTCTCGGTTTCCTCATCTGTAACACAGGAGGAAAAACCAACAATCAACCCCCAAATCACATGTGTGATTGTATATAATAGCAACTATCACAGTGTTTGGAACGTAGGAGATGCTCTAGTCTCGCATAGAAACTGAATATAAAGAGAACCCATGGTAGATAAAGCTGTGCCGTAACGAAGCGGGACTGACTCAGACCCATTGCGGAAACATGAGCATCCTGCCTGGGAGACTTACCAACTGTCTGCAGTAACCTGATCTCCTGCCTTGTTCCTAAGCCTGGCTGTAGGAAGTTCTTCCTGGTTTCTCTCTTGCCTAGTTCCCTGTAGTTCGAATTAACCCTATTGTCCCCTGTAGCTGTGGCTCCTGGACATCAGCATCAGCATCACCTGGAAACTTGTTAGACAAGCACGTTCTGGCCCCTAGAGTGCCTCTACGCACTCTAGAGCTGGGGACTGGCCGTCGGAACTGCAGCAAGTTCTCCAGGTGATGCTGATGCTCGCCGAGCTAAAGCATCATCTACCCTGACTTTGCCAAAACCCCTCAGAGCTCACTCCCACGTGGCCCTCCCCTGAAACTTAAAACCTATCCCATCTCCTTTGCAGCCTCCCTGTGGAGGACAGCTGCCTGTTTCCAGGGTTCTTGGAATGTGGGTAGGTTTCTTGAAATCAGGGTTATGAAATTTGAGGCTGGCAGCTCTCTGTACTTAGACAACAGGCAAGGGGTGCAAGGCTCCCTCATCACCTTATCAGCTCCCTCCATGCCTCACTATGCATCCGGGGTAGGTTCTCGGATCCAGCCATTGGCTCCCAGAGATCAGGGCAGTTAAGGCAACAGTGGGGGAAGAGCAAGCTCCCCCGGGGAGAAGGTTGGGTAAGCATGTCTCCTGGTTGTTATCATAGAGGTGGTTACCCTGCCGCACCTGACACGTGACCACAACGCTGCAAATTCCACAGGCTGCTCTCTGTGGGGAGTTGAGCAATAGATAACAACTGTCCAGAGGGTTATTTCTTTGGTATTTTGGTTCATTAAAAAAGTTGTCCGTGGTTCCCAGAAGCCCCAAGGGGAGGGGCTGCTTCTACTCCTGGAATCCCATATGAGGCCAGTTTGAGCAACTTGCAGGCAATTCTCAAGCCGTAAATGAGTCAGCACCTTTATGTGATATGGTGAGTCCCACCTCAGTGTGCGTGGGGTGTGGAGCTCGGAGCTGGTAGTGGCTGGCTCCAAGATTGTGTGTGCAAGTAGTAAAGGTCAGGCAAGAGCTAAAGGACCGGTCCCGACCCCAGATCTAAAGATAGATGCTATCTTTCATTGCTTGTGAAATTTGCAGATTTAGCATGAAGAGCTGTACCCGGAGTTTCAGGAACCCTGTGATCGAATGTTGACTTTGTCACTGACGGTCTGTGATTCAGGCAAGACTGTTTCTTCCTTTATTCTTTTATTCTTTCTTCCAACATTGGATTAATGGTGATTATGTTCTTGGCACTATGCTGGTCACTTGGGAAAACATCAAAGGGTAAAGCTCAATCCCTGTTCTCCAGTAGGCCATAGTCTAAGGATGGATGCAAGCAGGGTTTCCATGGATGTACTCTCCAACTCCAGTGGGAAGCTGGAGGACAGAGCCACGGATGCTTTGGAGAGAGGAATCCTTCTCAGACAAAACTTTGAGATGCTGCCTCCATTCCTTCCTCCCCTGCAGTGTGGTTTGCATGAATTAAGTCCTAGCTTTCTTCTGCATCATAGGCTCCCAGAGTGAGAAGGGAGAGCAAAAGTTGCCTCGTTTAACCACTTCTGCAAAAGACACGCACCCTTGCCCAAGCCAGAACCCAGCCAAGAACCCAGCCAAATTCCTGGATTACAAAGTAGCCTACACTTGAACATCTCCAGTCTTGGGGAACTTTCAGCCCCACTTTTGATGGACCGCTGTTACAAGTAAGAGAATTAATGGCCATTTCAGAAGTTTTAGTGCATGTGCTGCCAAAGCGAGTACCATTTCAGAAGTTTTAAACAAGAGGACAGATACCCATTTCAGAATGGTGTGGGCCGCCATTTTGGCTTAAAGTAGACTACATCTCAACTAGAGGTATATCCTAATACCCTTGAGTGGAATTCCAAATTTCAGTGGTTCAAAGAAAATCGGAGGTGGGAGGGACTTTTGAGTGTTTTAAGTCATTCTCCTTCTCTTTCCCTAAACCCCCTTTTGCAAATGAAGATTTGAGACGCAGAAAAGGAAGATGATGGATCCAAGTTAGTGATTTCCCTTGGCTGCTATCCATGAAACTTCTTGGACCCTGGTAGTTTTCGGGGAATGGGGAGCATGCAAGGGTACTTTTCTGGCCTCCTATTGCCAGGGTTGGGCAGAGTCTGCAGAAATCTGCCACTGCCGAGGAGTAGGGACGGCCCACTGCACAGAATGCCGCATGCCTCCTCCCCAAACCACCCTGATCTCCAGTGGTGGCTCCATATTAGAGAGGTTTGGCCTCAACCAAAATCTTGAGAAACAGTCACCCGGGACGTACCGTACGCCAACCACGTGCCAGAGGTGGTGAGAACTCCGAATTAAATACTCTTCCTCTTTGCCCTACAGCAGGTTTTTAATTCTAAATGGGAAGAATACCTATTTTTATGGCTTGAGAACGCTAAGCCTCCGGCACATGAGAGCAAAATCACTTCTGCCGTGTAAGGCACTGAGCTGTAACAGTGCCCACTTGCAGGTAGCGTCGCGACTCGAGAATAACTTTGGTGCTTGTGACAGAAACGAGGTAACTGGAGGACTCAAGTGAGAGCACAGGTGGTTTTACCAGGAGCATGTGATGGTGGGGGCAGGAGATGGAGTCACCAGGGTGTTGCTCCTGCCTCCTGTTCAGGAGAGTGGGGTAGTGTTAACACAAGTGCAACGGTTGCTCCAAAGGCCCCTGGCCCTCCCATGGCCTTTCCCCCTCCTCCAAGCACCCAGGAGTACAGTCCTGCAGCTCCAGAGCCCGAGTATGTCTTCCTTCCTTTTTCTCTCTTCCAAGGCAGTGTCGTGAGACACGGTGCTCTGTCGCGCCAGCCACCTTAGCCCTTTCCTGTCCTCAGTGCTGTTCTCACTACCACCAGCCACACTTTCATGCACACAGAGTCCTGGAGAGCAAAGGCATTTGCAAGTAGAAAGCAGAACCTTCTCTGCTGGTTCCGTGCTGGTGGCCTCTGAGGGGCGGGAGGAAATCAAACGGCCTCTCCTAGCAGCGAAGCACTGAGGTGAGGAGAGGAAGAGGCTGGTGCCGTGGACGCCGTGAGGCTGAAGAGCTGGGCCCCAGGCGGGAGGCCCCGGCGCCCATCGCAGGTGCTGTCGGGCAGATGTGTGGGTACCGCAGGTGGGGAGCAAGCCGCATCAGGTTTCCTCTCCCAGGGGGAGGTGATCATCCCAGATCTCTCTCTCTCTCTCTCTCTTCTTTTCCTTCTTTTATTTTGAGCTCGAAGAAGCCTGTGTCTGGAAAAGCTCTGTGCTTATCAGAGAAACACATTCTGTAAGTGCAGTCCTATGAGAGTCTATAAACAGGAGGCAGAGGGCATTCGGCTTGGAAAAATGATCTTTAGGATTGGAATCATTTGCAACGATTGTGGTAGGAGGAGGCGAGACCTCACTTATTTTTGGACCTGGCTCTTTTCCAACTGGGTCCCAGTAAACAAGGCTACTGGACTGCTGTTCTGTAGCAGAAGCATCTCCTATTCACTGGCTCTTCCTAACTAGCCTTGCCTAGCTAGAGACAGACACGGAGAGAGATCCTCCCA
>NC_138380.1:18194580-18237881 GCF_054177405.1 Leptonychotes weddellii
GGATTCTAAGCTCTTAGAAAAGTGTCTGGCAATAGTAAGTGCTCAATAAATGTTTAGCATTTTATCGTTGGCATTGCATTAAAGCGTTTTATGATGTTGCTAGCAGATACTTTAAAAAATGCCCGTTTCCTTACTGCTCCCCTCCTTTCCATGCCAAGCCCTCTACTGAACCCACAAACATGGACTATCCCCTTTAAGCCTTCCAACCTTCCCTCTTCATAGGTGAGAAAGATGAGGCTTTGAGAATTTACACAAAACCACACTGTTGGTGAGGGCAGAGCCAGAATTTCATTCATCAGGGATTTACCCAGTGCCTTCTGTGTGTCAGGCTCAATTCTAGGCTCTGGGGATTTAAAGCTCTGTGGTTTGGTTCTAAAAGCCTTTGTCTTTCCTACTCATCATGCTGGTTTCCAGTCTGTGTAATGTGGGAGCTGATGAGCAACATCTCCTGGCCTGGGATGCATTTAAAGATAGAGAAGACCCGTGGGTTAGTATAGAGCTTCTGCTCCTGCCTGAGACAGTGGTGGAGTAGCTGAGCCCATGTCATTAAGAAGAGGGATCTGCCATGGACCTGTGTCCCCTCTTTTAGAAGACTGGCGCCTACCCAAAATGGAGCCCTGTAGGTATCCAAGACATCTGCAATGAGGAAGAAACTGCTTGAGGAAATAGGCACAGACCACATTGTGTGTGTGATGCGTGTGGGGATGCGGAACGCTATGCAATTTGTTCAGGTGAAATTTAAAAATCAAAACAGCAGAACCACTTAGGGTTCTCATCTCTGTCTTAGCTTGGCCATTCCTTTCTGCTTCTTTTTTTTTATTATTACTGAAGTCTAATTGACATACGATATCCTATTAGGTCAGGTGTACATCACAGTGATTGGATATTTTTATACATTTGGAAACACTCCCCACCATAAGTGGGGTTACTATCTATCACCATACAAAGTTATCACAATATTATTGACTGTATTCCCTGTGCTGTACATTACATCCCCGTGACTTACTTATTTTTAACTGGAAGTTTGTATCCCTTAATCCCCTTCCCCTATTTTGGCATCTTTTGGACTGGAAAATTTAAGCTCTTTACTGGCAGGAACATAAATTTTTGTTCAACATCTGGCCCCACATAGCGTGTCACAGGAATATAAGTTTTTTGCAAAGCATACGTGTGTGTCTGGCCACAATGCAACTCTGTGAGTTGATTGGTATGAGGTAAGAGTCAGGCTGGAGCACAAATAAGATGCGTGTCAGTCTAGAGGCAGGGATCGACAATAATTAAACCAAGCGGTGACCCAGATAATGAAAAGACAATACGGTTTGTGTTTGGGAATGCATAGTAGCAGGGTTTCGTTCCAGGTTGAATTTCCTACCTCCCCAATTCCGTTTCCTCAGGGTTATTTCTCAGCCTGCTCATGTGGACTACAGCTCTCTTCAGGGGCTGGGTGTGTTCCAGATGTTCTATGTGCGTGGAGGGCGGTGTAGACTAGGGGTGACAGATCAGATCAGGAAGGCCCCAACCGTGGGCTCTGATAAGGGAATCACCGTCCCTGTGAATTTTCCTTGATTCCTCCATTTCAAGGACTGCTAGGATGGTCTCTCACCTCCTGCCCCCTCCACCCTACCCCAACCGGAGGCTCCCTCCTGAGGCTCTCTGCCATTTTGGTTTTCACCATCAATTCTCTCAGTGCCTTAGCTTTATGAAACCCTCCACGAGGGTGAATTCACCATCCCAGCACTTCCTTCGCAGAGCTAGGCCCATCTGAGAGGTAGTGAGGTCTTCAGAGAGACGTTTTCACAAGAAGTGATTCAAGATCCTAGAGACTATCAAACAGGCAGCTGAAGATGGTGGGTCCTGGGCCATCCCTGAGGGGTTCCTGGAGTGGTGGTTCTTGGTCAGATTTTTCTCATCCACCCAGATGGCTCTTGTCTTAACTTTGTATCTCCTTTCCTTGTCTTCCCTGCCTCCCTTCCTTCCCTCATCTTTGTGACTATTATATACATAACATAGAGCCAACTTAAAACGTGGTTCATCATTTCCTTCTTTGCTCCTATCCCTGTCCCCACCTCCAACTCCTTCTCTGTCCTCACCTGCCTCCCCTCCCCCAACTCAGCATATTCATTAGCTGTCAAAGCCCCCCCAGCTCCATGTTCTTCTCCAGTATCTCCTTTCCCTATCCTCCTCCCCCTCTCTGCCTCCGCCCATCAGTGTGGCCAGCCACGCACAGCCCACACATTTAGTTGCCCCCACAAACCAGGCACCAACTCCCATTACCTGTCAGGACGTAGTACATCCTCCCTGCAGACCCTTGAGGCAAAAATGGGCTGTCAGGGGGTGCCTGGGTGGTGCAATCGATTAAATGTCTGATTCTTGGTCTTGGTTCAGGTCGTTATCTGAGGGTTGTGAGATCAAGCCAGTGTTGGGCTCTGTGCTCAGGACGGAGTCTGCTTGTGATTCTCTCTCCTTCTTTTTCTGCCCCTCCTCCCTCCCTCCCTCCCTCCCTCTCTCTCAAATCAATAAATCTTAAAAAAAATAAAATGGGCTGTGAGCTCCTGGGACACATTATACTCTTTTGGGAATATAGTTATACCTAAAGGCAGGGGATGGCCTAGCTTAGTCCCATCACCCAGAGGCTGGAGCAGGGTGGGGAGAAAGGGCCCTAAGAATGAGTCAACAGAACCCAAGAGAAGGATCTGCTCCCGGCTCCGTTGAATGAATTTGCTACTCACTGACATTTTATTTCTGTTCCCTTCCGTTAGTAGTAGGAGAGGAATAGAAATCGGTAATACACACAGAAGCTGGGAGAGTTGGCGCTAAGTATGGGGAGTACAAGGCAAGTTTTATTAAGTATCGATTTTTTTTAAAAAAACCAAATGGACGATTTTACAGAAGTTATTTTCAAGAGTTAAGAATTCTAAATAGGGCCTGGGGGCATCACCAAAGGCCAAGAGCTGGCTGTCCTCCAACACTGGAGAGGCTATACCCAAGATGAGAAACTGTGGCCACTCTGGCGTGGAGGCCGGTGGGCTATCTGGGGACCCCGCTCCGACTGGCTCCCTCTTCCTTCCCCGGGGTCTCCCACCAGCATCTACACAGCCTGGGACAACATGGCAATGTGTTGGCTCTCTGAATCCTGCTGGAACGGCACTTTGGGCAGACTGAGTCTAGATTTCCTCTACTCAGCTTCCCAAAAGGGGTTAAGACTGGGAAGGACGGACACCCAGGTTGACTCTGTGGCTTCGACATCCAACACTTGGGCTCTCCTGCAGGGGAACCAAGCCTCGAACTCGCAGTTCCGGGCCTCGCTGCTTACCCCTCTTTGTACCTACTTCTGGGGCGGTGGGGTGGGGCATGACAGGCAGATTAAGCATCAAAATCACTCCTCTATGGACAGTCTATAAAAACTCCCCTTCTTTGATGAGCTCCTTGTTCAGAGCAAGGGATTCAGAGCAGACAGAAGTGCCTGCATGTCAGCCGACGGCGGTGGGAAGTTTTTCTCTGTCAACACGGGTAGGTGCTCTCTCTTTTTGGTCACTGTCGTACCCACCCGGGGCTCTTCCTTTCTTTCCATGCAGCCCCCTGGCTTCTCCCATCAGCAGAGCCGCTGGGATCACTAGCCTGTCCCCCTTGGAAGGCTCCTCCGGATGGTGGCTGAGGGGCAGAAGTCAGGGACCCACCTCCGGGAGTCCTCTGCTCGCGCAGCTCCCCGAAAGCCTCTCTCATCCCGTCAGTTTTGCTGAGAAGGGGGAAATGCATACAGTACCAGCACGGAGTCTGGTGCTTTGTCTTAGCAGGTTGCTGGTGCCTGGGTGGCTCTGGGGGCCTGGGAATCAAAGGAGGGCCTTAGGCCACTGGGCTTAGTGCTGTCTTTGCTGCTGATTTTGCCCGAGGGGAAGACAGAAGTTGAAAGGAGCTGCCTTGGTTGAATGGCTGAGGCGCTGGGGATGGATGCTCTCATCTCCCGTGAAGGGGCCGGAGAAGCCCTGCGCCTCTCCGGACAGCAAGGCTCATCAGGCCCGCAGACCCAAGGCGGTAACCCAGAGGACAGCCGGATGTGGGGATGGAGAGTGGGGATGATTTGAATTAGGGCAGGGGGTGGAAATGAGGACGGCCAGGAAAGCCCCCAGGCTGTGCTGAGAACTGCAGGCATTCAGAGAGTGGTGTGCGGGGTGAAGGCAGGAGCCTGCTACCATGGTATGTGGGTCCCAAGGTCAGTGCTTGAAATCCAATGTCACCCTGCGGCTCGTGGCTGGTGACTGCAGATTTCACTCTGGCAACCTCGCTGTTTGGGGGGGCCTGGGCTGTGGTCCTTCAGGGCTGTGCCTGGCTCCTCAGCAGATGCATCTGTGTCAACTCCCCTCAGCCCAGGCCCTGTCTGCACCTGTTGGCTGAGATGGGCACAGTGCCCGGAGCAGAGCAAGGTGTCCTTGAGTGAGGCAGGACAAGCCACACCTGTGTGCACAGGTGCCCGGAGCCCACGTGGCCGGGCAGGGGCCATGCCGTCTGCCTCCTGCCGCTGGGGCCCCAGCTCCAGAGCCCTCCAGATGCTAGCTGGAGCAGGGGCAGGGGTGGCAGAAGAGAGCAGGGCCCTGGCTCCTCCTCTGGCCCCCGGGTCAGTGGGGCGCTCCGCCAGCTGGACCCGGGTTCACGCAGCTGCTCCTCTGGAAGGAGAGTGACAGGAAGCAAGGCCTATGTGGATATGTAGCCACTTCTCTCCCTCCTCCCTTCCCCTCTACTCTCTGCTCCTGACACCATATCAGCTTGCTGCTTTTCTTTTCTCACACCCTAACGACTGATCAAATACTTTTTGCACATGAACTTAACAAACTAACTGGGGGGTGCCTGGGTGGCTCAGTCAGTCAAGCATCTGCCTTTGGTTCATGTCATGATCCCAAGGTCCTGGGATCGAGCCCTGCGTCTTTGGGCTCCCTGCTCAGCGGGGAGTCTGCTTCTCCCTTCCCTCTTCCCCCCCCCCACCCCCGCTCATGCTTGCGTTCTCTCTCTCTCTCAAATAAATAAATAAAGTTAACTGGAATAGAGTAGTCACAAATGATCTTGGTCTGCTCCCTTCCTCCCTCATTTCCTTGGCCCTCCCTCTTTCTCCAGACGACGCTGACCACCCCCTTCATGCTATCAGTGTTTACTTTGACTCAACCAATGCCCTGCTGTACAGCCTGTTTCCAAGACATCGCACTCCCCGGCTATCCTCCTTGTGCATGTGGTTTTCTGGGTCATCACAGAAAACTCCCTGCCGTGACCTCTTGCCCCCTCCATGGTCTCCATCTTCTGGGCCTGGAGCATTAGGAGAAAGGTGTCACAGGGGAAGAGAGCCCTGGCCAGCAGATCTAGGTGGGCTTGCAGTTCCACTGCTCCCCTTGGGGGGACCATGGGCCAGCCCTTTAGCCTCTGGTTCTTGGCTTTCTTATCCAATACAAGCCTGCACTGTGGGTTTGTTGTGTCAGATCAGTTCAGTTGAATGGCATGGCTCCCACTGGCCATCCCATCCCTCCTTATACCCTTTGTTGGCTTCTCCCTCCCCTCTCTGTGTTGGTCCTCAGGGATGCTCATTCTCCAGGGACATGCTGCCTCCATATGTGGTCATCTGTCCCAACCAGACAGGTCCTTCATCCAGACCAAGTCATCTGTAATATTCCCTGCACATGGGGGCTCACTGTTGGTCTCCTCCTTCCCCCACAATTTCTTCTCTGTTTCTCCAGCTTCTCTTTGGTTCCCTTCATCCCTCCTCACTTACTCCCAGCAGGCCCCACCTCGTGCCCATCCATCCTCCACCCTCTTTTCCTAAGACCTCCACCCCTTTTTCTTCTTCCTTCTGCATCTCCTTCTTTCCCTGCCGTCTTGCCTCCAGCCCACTTGTGCTTGAGTCCTTGCAGGCGGTATGATTCCCCCCCCACCCCCCGAAGCAGGCAGCCTGCGGGGGTCCTGCAGATGTACCTCTCTGATCCCTGCCTGTGGCAGAGCCACCAGCCCAGCCTCCTGAGCAATCTCTGGTCCCAGGCAAGGGGGTCTGTGCAATCTCCAGAGCCTGGCCCACCGCCACTCACCACGCTGTACATTTCCACCTCTACACATAGCCAACCGCGTTCCTGACTTGATCTATACCCCCAGGTAGAGTGCCATATTTTGCAAGGATTTCATTTCTAGGGATTTTAGATATCTCTTCTCCTTGGCTTATTTAAAGCTCCCACTTCCATATCCAGTCAAGAGGTCTCAAATATTTTTCCAACTAATTTTCCCAAGGTGAACGTAAGTGGCCCTTTGTGGGAATCCCTTTTCTGGAATACGAGCCAGCCAGCCATCTACTTCCCAGATGGTGACTCCTGATTTCCTGGAAAGCTGGAGGTTGGCGGAATAAGGTAGGAAAACCAAGGCCTAGAAGGCACAGGGTCTATTACCCTAAAACACAGGCCCCCCTCGCCCAGAAAGTGGAAAAAGAACTGAGGACTCCTTCTGCAGGTACTGAGCTATATCTTGTAGGGTTGTGAACATAATGAGCAGTGGGTCAGACTCACCATTTCCTCCGGGTTCATCCTTGGATTACAGATTTCTTCCAATTTCTCTCAGTGTGATGCTCCCTGTAACTAGACAGTCATCTTTGAGACAAGTTCACGGCTCCTACCTAATCGCTCTGTTTCTCTTCGGGAGTCGCCAAGCTCCCTGAGAGATAGGGAGGCACCCAGGGGACTGAGAGGCCGAAGGCAGCTACCTCCTGTGATTAGTGATATGAAAGGAGAGGTGGCAGGACACCCAGCTTTCTTCTTTGCAGTGTGCTCTGCTAACTCATTTTTTAAGTTCTCAAAGGAATAGAGTTGCAACAATCTCCTTGGTGATACAGGTTTCTATTTAAGAGGACTTGGCAGAAAAAATATTTCCTTGCTGCTGCCCACCCCCTCCCTCTGAGTCTCCTTCTCCTCTATGGCCTGGGTATCAGCAGTCCTGGCCTAGGGCTCCATCTCTACCCTCGGCCTCACGTACATGGCCTTTGTTCCTTTCCTGGTACTTGTATCCATCAGCCACAGTCCCAGAATTGTGGATCCATGAGACCACAGAGCCTTCTAGAAATTAATTGATGCAAACCTTCATTTTAGAGATGAGGAAACTGAGCCCCCCACAGAGGGTGTGTGAGGAAGGATAGCCACGTAGGTGGGCGTCCATTGAAGGGCCTCTGGCTATGTTCCCCAAGTCGGGGGGCACCTCCCCTGGGAGAGACATACCCCATATCACTGGCTATGTGCTCTCTGTGCTCTTACATCACTCAATGAGATAAGACAGGCGTTCTTGCTTATCTCCAGTTTACAGACGAAGAATGTGAGGATGAAGCAATGTAGTAATTATACTAACTCCCTAAATTTACAAACTAGTAAATATCAGTCCTGAGCATCAGTCCCGGGTTGGTCATATCCCAGAGCCTGCCTGCTTAACCACAGCATTTAACTACGAAGACAGTGCGGAAAAGAAACCATCTCTCTCTGCATCTCCAGAGCAAGGCCACAGAATGGACAGTAAGAAAAATTCCTGCTGGTCTGTGATGACTTTGCTAATGTCTGTTCTAGGCACGCGTGTGGGCTCAGTGACCCCCGGTGGGCCCTGTTAAGTCCAGTGACTTCTAGACAACTTTATGGAGATAGAAAGAGACCCTCAAGCTAGTCGTCACTCCCAGATGCCAATGGCATCCTGAGATGGGACGTGTCCAGGCAGCTAGGAGCTGGCATTAAACCACTGCCCCATCGCAGGGAGGACAAGAACTCTAAAGCTTTGTACTCTGGCAGGCTGGCTCTGATCTCGCCAGCTGCAAGGCCTTTGTGAAACAAAGGCAGTGCATTTCTTTCTTTTTAGCCCATTATTTGAGAGCTGAGTCTCTATCAGAATATCCTGTTATTTGCTCCACATGACAAGATCTGAGCATAAATATGTCACAACCAAAATGCTAATGGCTTCCTCCCACCATGGCTGCCCATCCTTCCCCAGCTTTCCCTCCCCCTTGCCCTTCCCATGTGTGGGTATGTGTTCCAGGAGGCAATATCTGAGCCATCCCCCCCGCCAAGGGAAACATTACTGCCAATGAGCGGAATGTTCTTTCCCGCTACTGCGCTCACTGGTCCTGGCCCAGCGACCACATGCCCTCCGCACACCAGCAGGTGGCAGAGCGGATGGGATCAAGCTGTTGCTTCTCCATCCTGGTACTCTGCTGGAGCAAGACGGCCTGCCAACCACAGCGCAGGCAGCAGCAAGGGAGGGGAATTTGCCACATGTTCTTGGCCAGGCCCAGGCCATACCTGGCCAGCTTCAACTTGAGTTTCATCAACCTTTGTTTCTTTGTGATCTTTCAACCTCTCCATGAAATATTCCAAACAAGCATTACTAATAGAAATTTAAAAAGAGAGAGTGATAGTATGGTGGTGCCTCAAAAAATTAAATATGGAATTACAATATGATCTAGCAATTCCACTTCTGGATATGTACCCAAAAGACTTGCAAGCAGGGACTTAAACAGATTATTTGTTTGTTTGTCTGTTTTTTTAAGATTTGTTTATGTATTTTAGAAAGAGAAAGAAAGAAAGAGAGAGAGAGAAATCAAGAACACAAGTGGGGGGAGGGACAGAGGAAGAGGGAGAGAGAGAATCTTCAAGCTGACTCCCCTCTGAGTGCAGAGCCTGATGCAGGGCTGGATCCCATGACCCTGAGACCATGACCCAAGCTGAAAGCAAGAGTTGGACGCTCAACTGACTGAGCCGCCCAGGTGCCCCTTAAACAGATAATTTGTACACCCATGTTCATAGCAGCACTATTCACAACAGCCAAAAGGTAAAAGCAACCCAGGTGTCCAGTAACAGTTGAATGGATAAACAGAGTGTGGCATATACAGATAATGGAATAGAATTCAACCTTTAATAGGAGGGAAATTCTAGGGGTGCCTGGGTGGCTCAGACGGTTAAGCTTCTTTTTTTTTTTAAGATTTTATTTATTTATTCATGAGAGACAGAGAGAGAGAGAAAGAGGCAGAGGGAGAAGCAGGCTCCCAAGGAGCAGAGAGCCCGATGCGGGACTCGATCCCAGGACCCTGGGATCATGACCTGAGCCGATGGCAGACGCTTAACCATCTGAGCCACCCAGGGGCCCTCAGACGGTTAAGCTTCTGCCTTCAGCTCAGGTCATGATCCTGGGGTCCTAGGATCCTGGGATAGAGCCCTGCATCAGGCTCCCTTCTCCACGGGCCACCTGCTTCTCTCTCTCCCTCTGCCCCTTCCCCCGCTTGTGCCCTCTCTCTCTCTCTTTCTCTCTCAAATAAATAAAATCTTAAAAAAAAAAAATAAAAGGAAGGAAATTCTGACACCTGCTACAATATGGATGAATCTTGGGGATACTATATTCAGTGAAATAAGCCAGACACAGAAGGACGAATACCGTGTGATTCCACTTTCATAAGATACCCAGAGTAGTCAGATTCATAGAGCCAGAAAGCAGAATGATGGTTGCCAGGAGCTGTCAGGAGGGTGGGGAGAATGGGGAGGTAGTGTTTAATGTGGACAGAGTTTTGGTTTGGAGAGATGAGAAAGTTCTGGAGGGGGATGGTGAGGGGGGCTGCACAGCACTGTGACTGTACTTCATTCCACTGAACAGTACGCTTACAAATTTGTTAAAATGGTCAATTTTATGCTCTATCATTTACCATAATAAAAAAGAAATAACGTATTCGAGGATGTTTCACAAATCGCAAAGTCCATATACAAATGTCAATTTTCATGTCCTTAGTATTATTTCTAACGATAGGACACCTGTGGCTCAGGAAGTGTCTTTCCTAAGGTCATGGATCATGGGCTTTTGACTCCAGGTCTAGCGCTATTTTCAATGTCCCAGGGATGGCATATATGGCATGTGGTACCAGCGTTTTCATCTACTCCGATGGCAGACATCATTGATCACTACACTTTTTTCCTGATGAAATTCCCATTGGACCTCAGAATCATTCGTAACGTAGCCCTCCAGGCAGTGAGTCTCCATCGGTCCAAGTTAGGCATGCAAGAGAAGGCACACTTCTCATCCTTGTACCTCTAGCATTTGTGTCCGTTTCTTAGTCCGAGGGCCCGTCTTTCTCTGGGAAGTTTGCAGATGCATGAGACTGGTACGGAAAGGCCGGGGCCCTCTGCGGAGAGCAGTGGGGCTAGTTATACAGAGATTCCCAGCCCAGAGATGAGTCAAGTGCTGGCGGCCTTGTCCTATTTGGATACTGCTGCCTTCCCCCCCCTCTTCAAGCCCAGTGCAGCAGCCCTACCTCCTAGAGGCGCCCCTTCCTGCAGGTGGCGCTGCAGAGAACCCGTTCGAGATGGAAATGTCCATTGAAGGCCTCTCAATCACCTACCTGTGCCTCCCACAGTGGTCTGACTTGGCCTTGCTACCAAGATCTCTAATTGTCTGGTGCCTTACACGGGGACCAGGGGAGGGGACAGGACCCGTGACTGAGTGAGGGTCCTCGGTGACCTACTGGCCTTTTGAACTCCCTCTTGTGACATGCTCCTGGTTTTTATTTGTGAGAAGTCTGGGCTCAAGGGCTGCTCAGACCCCACTTCATTTCCAGTTGAGTTATTGATGCCAGTGAAGGGAAAAAAAGGAAACAAGATTGATGTCAATTTCCCTTCTTTTTCTTTCTCTAATGTTCTTCTTTACTTTGAAAGATCAAAGGAGGGCCAAGTAGAAATTCTTTTTTTTTTTTTTTTTTTTACACCCTCCCCATCATAATAGAATACAGGAGGGAAAATTCCAGCAAACGAAATTGTTCTCAGACATCTTTTTATTTTTCCTTTCAATAGCTTTGATTTAGGTCCCATGGCTTTAATCAAAGTGTTCGGGGGGCAAAAAACTGATTCTGTTAAATGAGGTCCTTGCCACGCTCGCTCTTCCTACCCTAACCCTTCGTGCTCCTGCCCTGCTCTCCATATTTGTTGTTATTGTTTTTTATTAATGTGGCTGGAAAAAAAATATTCTCCCAACAAAGGAGTGAGGACCGGAGAGAAATTTTATTTTCAAAGCTAATAACTGGAAGCTGGCTCAGCCACTCTGCAGCTGACAGCCTGCTCCCCAAACCCAAGTCCCTTCTCTCCTGCGCTCTCAATTCATCCGTCACTCTGGGCAAAATAAATAAAAGGCCCAATAAACAAATCAGTCCATCCATCATTTTCTGTGAGCTCACCAGGCACCTATGGTGGGCACAGGAGTAGGTTTCCGAGCTCGTGGCCATTGAGTGCTCATACCAGGCACCACGGGCCCATGGGGGCCTTTGGAGATGCTGGCTTCCCTCCCTGGATGGCACAGTGAACAGCCCCCATGGCTGCCATCTCTGCCTTATGCCCGCTTGGGATACTTCCCTCTCTCCCAGCTCTTCCTGGTTTTCCCTGGAGGGTGCCTATGAGTTCATCTCTAGAGTGTAACAGCAACCTGCCCCCTTGGGCTCATTACAGCTGACTCCTTGGGGAAGGGCATGGCACAGACAACCATCCATATAAAGGCCAGTTCTCCAAACAGGCCAGCAGGCAGCTTCAGTAATACATTCACTCACCTCTTTGCTCCATTTAGCATTCGTTCTGCAAACATTTAATGAGCAACTATGCAGGGTTAAGAACAAGGCCGGCCACCAGGGACATAAGGTGAATATGGCAGGTGTGGCCCCTGTCCTCAAGCTGCATGCATTCAATAGACTGACTTAGAGGGGCAGGGGGCTAGACAAGGGTGGGTATGCGGGACTGCATGCTGGAGTCGCCAAATCCTGGGGGCAGGATTCTGCACCCTTCAGTGGAGTCTTACTGCATTCACGGTAAAACCAAGCGCCACTTGTGTGGTAGCAAGAAAGATCCTGGCCGCTCCAGGCCATGCCTTGTGGGGCCCCTGCTCCCCTCTGCCCTGGAGGAACGCCACCCAGCTGTGCCAACAAGAACGTACACGCCCAAACTCATCCATTCGTAATCACGGCTCCTTTTACCTTGTCTTCGCCGAATTCATATGATTGTAATTACTCATTTGTAAAAGTAAAAAAGAAAAACATGTGTTCACCCCTTTATCTCCAGAACCTACCAGGGTTCCTGTGATAGAGTAGGCACCGAGTTAATAGTTGTTGAACGAGTGCATGTGTTGAGGAAATAACTGTGACTACATAATGGCCCGGATGCTCTGAAATCATCACACCTGAAGACCCTGTCCAGCTAATTACTTCCAGAGCATTTAGTAAAACGCAATCATTTCCTTGATCGGTTGTCTTCTCCACCAGCTCTCCTCCAAATTACTTGGCCACTTGCTACTATATTTAGAGATCCTGCTGCTGAATAGTTAAACTGGCAATACGTCTTAAAGTTTTGTTCTGCCCCAAGTGTGTGGGCACCGTGATTCAGGATCTCTTGTTAATATAAAGGGCATCCCTGTGAGATAATTGAACTTGAATCCCCCCCTGGTTTTCAAATGAGAAACCTGAGTCACAAATACTCTCTACAGATGACAAACATCTGGGTTAAATTGGAAATGGGGAGAAAAAAAAGGATTCCTATATGTCAAAATATCTGGATAATTAAATCAACCTCTCAGTCCCCTTCCAGATGGTTGATACCCTATAGATGCAGAAGGACTTTGTTTTGGAGTCTAGAGAACAAGTTCACGGTGGCAATGGAACTTGAATCTTGGTCACAGATCTTCATCTGAGGTAGCTGTCCTCCCCTGTATGTGGAGCACTCTGCGTCCTGCAACCTCCTGCTCTCTGGTGTGGATTTCTCTATAATTCCTTTCCCTGACTCTGGCCTCAGAAAATCCTGTACTTAGCCCAAGGCTTAGCCCAGCACTGTTATTTATTTATTAGAGTTGCCTGCGGAATTCCAAGACCACCAGGCCTATGCACAAATCTATAAAAACACACAACGCAATTTCCAAACACTGCAGTAAACCTCCCCCCGCCGCCCCCGCCCCGGAAGAGTCTGCTGTCATTGGGGATCTCAGACTGGAAAGGTTTGTGTAGAGGCAAAGAGGAGGCCCGCTCTCTACGAATTGAATGCAGAGGGAGATGTAAAGCCCTTAATTCTTTCTTGGGAAATGTTCTGGGCTCCCCCCACCAACATGCCTGAGATGAAATGTCAGAAGCTCTGGCTGATGCCCACACATGCCTGAGATGAAATGTCGAAGGCTTCCTGGTAACCCGGCTGGAGAAACAACACCCTGGAGGCGGGTATTTTGGGGTCTTGGTATCTTAAGATCCACAACTGGCCATGGATTCAGGGCCAGGCTATTGCACAACTCCAGGGGGCATCAGTTACAAAGAAAGAATGAATTGTGTCCTCAGGAGCTATTTGACACAGTGGCCTTGGAGTCGCTCCCACTGGGCTGGGACCCTGGATAAGAGCTGCTTTGCTTCAGTCATACACTCCTGACCCCCAGAAGAAGGTGAAAGAAGCCCTTTGTGAAGGGGATCACAAAGGTGAGAAGGAGGTGAAGAAAAGAAGGAGGACAGGGGAAATGCAGGGCACAGAATTTTGCACTCAGTGCACCATGATGGGTCACAGGCATGCCCACAGCACTCTCCACAGAACACCGTGCGTGCGTGTTCTACAGGGATATCATTCCTGGTGGCTGCATTAAAAAAGGCTAGGGAGTTCTGCTGCTTGAGACGGAGGTGTCTCCTGACAAAAGTACATTTTGAGGCTTCTAGGTGACAAAAAAAACCCTTCCCTGCCACCAGTCTGTCCATCTGGACACGGCATCTCTTGTAAGCAAGCAGGGATGATGCCTACAAGGTTAGTGCCCTTGGAAACAGGTGGATTCACAAACTCTCCTCGGTAATCTTTCTCCATGCCCCTGTCTTCTTCGTTCTCTAACATGAATCCCTCATGGAGCATGTTTGACTCTCTAACACGTGTTAGAAGGAGAAAGAAGGTTGACTACCATCGTTCCTAGGAGAGCCCCACCTAGAGATAAGCAGCTGTAGATGAGTCCTGCTCCTGATGCTATGTTTGGGTTAGAGCTTAGGTAGGTTCTCTGTGTGACCTTTAAAAATCCCCTTTGCTTGCCTCTGGGCTTCTCAGGACTTGCTGAGGATCTGGAACCAATATTTGCTGGGCCAGAATAATTATCCAGTCTTTGATCCTGGTGATCACTTCTATAATGCCCTCGCCCGGGGCTTCCTCAGTTATGGGGGGCGGGCGGGCGGCAGTACCCTTAGATCTGTCCTTGAAGAACAGCCCAAACAGCTACGGGTGATAAAGAAAAGAATGGGGCTACTCCCTTGCAAGGGTTTGCCCTTCTGTGGTGTTCTTGGCTCAGAGTAGGAGTGAGAATATGAGAGTATTTAAAACGTGAACCCTTCTACTTTTGTTTTTTAAAAACAGCATTGACCGAATGCAGGAAGTTCATCTTTAATATCACTGTTTATAAGCTGCTCAGCAATGTTTACCATGGTTATAATTGGTATCATTAAGCTTAGGTGACATTATTAATGCTGCTGATCAAAATGCTATAAACCCAACTTCACCATTTATACAAACAGCCAAGTCTGAGCTTCCAGCCTTCGCACTTGAGCACTGGGGTAGGAAAACAAGCCCACTGGGAGGCACGGTTGGGAAGGAAAATGGAACGCCTATGTGGCAGGTAGAGCTCCTAAGAAGATCCAGCTCAAAATATCTTCACCCACTATTGCTAAAGTGTGTTCCCTTTATAAAGTGGTTCTTTCAAAAACTGGACATCTTGATTCTGTGAGTGTGCATTAATAAGGGATGTCAACTCTCTCCCCTTTGCTCTCCTATCCCTGAATCTCTCCCGCCTCGTCCCTTCAAACCCAGCCTCCATTGTCTGCTGCTGGGCTGTGGCCCTTTGTCAGTCCGTACCCCGCTCTACCTCTCTGCTACTCTACCACTTAAACAAGACGAGTACCCCCCTCCTTTTTAAATTAAATTTTATTTTTTATTGTGGTAAAAAAACACGTAACATAAAATCTACCCTATTAACAATTTGTAAATGTGCAGTACAGCATTTTAACTGTGAGCACAATGTTATAGAGCAGATCTCTAGAACATTTTCATCTTGCGTGACCGGAAGTTCAATACCCATTGAACAGCAAACCCCCATTCTTCCTGCCCCCAGGCCCTGGCACCCACCCTTCTATTTTCTGCTTCTACTTTACATGCCTCATAGTAGTAAAATCTTTGTCCTGTGGCTGGTTTATTTCACTTTGCATAATGTCCTCAAGATTCACCCATGTTGAAGCATATGACAGGATTTCCTTCTTTTTTAAAGCTGAATAATATTCCATTTTATGTATATCTCACCTTTTCTTTCTTTTTTCTTTTTTTTTTTTTTTGGCCTAGATTGAAGTCTTTTTTGAGTTAGAATTGACAGACAACATTATATTATTTTTAGGTGTACAAAATAATGGCTCAAATTTGCATATATTACACCACATGGCTCAAATTTGCATATATTATGCCACACTCGAATTTGCATTATATTATACCACACTAAGTTTGCTTTTCTTTCATCATCAAACATAGTTACAGCATTTTTTTCTTGTGATGAGATCTTTTAAGATTTACTCTATTAGCAAGTTTCCCACATGCAATAGAATATTACTTAGTTACTGTGTTGGACCTTACCTCCCCATGACTTTTTTATCTTCGCTTGGCAGGTTGTACCTTTTATCTCCCTTCACCCATTTTGCCCATTCTGCAACTCACTCTGGCAATCACTGATCTGTTCTCTGTATCTAAGCTTGTTTTTCTTTAGATTTCACATGAGTGAGAGCATATGATACTTGTCTTTGTCTGACTTGTTTCACTTAGCATAATGCCCTCATTGTCCATCCATGTTGTTGCAAATGGCAAGATGTAATTATTTTATGCCAATTAATATTCCATTGTGTGTGTATGTGTGTGTGTATACATATGTATGTATGTGTACACACACACAAGTCTTTGTCTCTTTGGTTAAGTTTATTCTTAAGTATTTTATTCTCTTTGATGCCGTTATAAGTGGGATTGTTTTCCTAATTTTTTTTTCAGAAAAAAAAAAGTGTATAGAAATGGAACTGAATTTTGTATGTTGATTTGTTGTTGATTCTGCAAACTTGCTAAATTTGTTTATTAGTTCTAATCTTTTTTGGTGGAATCTTCAGGGTTTTCTACATATAAGATCATGTCATCTGCAAAGAGAGATAGTTTACTTCCTTTCTATTTTGAATGTATTTATTTCTTTTTCCTGCCTAGTTGATCTCACTGGGAATTCTAGTACTGTATTGAATAGAAGTGGTGAGAGTGGGCATCCTTGCCTTGTTCTTGGTCCTACCAAGAAAGCTTTCAGTTTTTCCTAGTTGAGTATGATGTGAGCTGTGGATTTGTCATATATTGACCTTTATTATGATGAGGTAGTTTCCTTCTAGTCCTTGTGTGTTGTTTTTATCATGATAGGGCATTGAATTTTGCCAAATGCTTTATCTGCATCTACTGAGATGATTATGAGATTTTTAACCTTCGTTCTGTAAATGTGATGCATCACGCTGATTAATTTTCATAGTTGAACCATCCTTGTATCCCAGGATTAAATCCCATTTGGTCATGGTGTATGATCTTTTTTATGTACTGCTGAATTCAGTTTGCTAGTATTTTCTTGAGGATTTTTGCATCTTTACTCATCCAAGGATATTGGTCTATAGTTTTCTTAGGATGTCTTTGTCTGGCTTTGGTATCAGAGTAATGCCGACTTCATCAAAAGTGTTTGGAAGTATTTTGGAAGAGTTTGAGAAGGATTGGCATTAATTCTTCTTTGAATGTTTAGTAGAATTCTCTTGTGAAGCCATCTGCTCCTGGGCTTTTCTTTATTGGGAGGTTTTTGATGACTGATTCAATCTCCTCACTAGTTATAGGTCTTTGCAGATTTTCTATGTCTTCATGATTCAGCCATAGTAGGGTCTATGTTTCTAGGAATTTATCCATTTCTTCCAGGTTATCCAGTCTGTTGGTGTATGATCGTTCATAGTAGTCTCTTATGATCCTATGTATTTCTCTGACCTCAGTTGTAATGTCTCTTCTTTCATTTCTTATTTTGTTCATTTGAGGTTTTTTTCCTTAGTCGAGCTGGGTTTGCCAATGTTGTTGATTTTTTCGAAAACCTATGTCTTAGTTTCATTGATTTTTTTTTTCTAGTCCCTATTTTGTTTATTTCTGCTCTAATTTTTGTTGTTTCCTCCTGCTAACTTTGGGCTTGGTTTGTTCTTTTTTCTAGTTTCTTGAGGTGTAAATTTAGTTGTTTATTGGAAATCTTAGCCCCTTTGTCTTCAAACACTCTTCTCTCTTGGCCTCAAGGAGTCTCTCTCTCTTTCTCTCTCCCCCAACCCCCCCCCTTTTCTCTCCTTTCCTCTTTCTTCCTCTCCCCCTTCCCTCTCTCCCTCACTGGTTGCTCCTTCTTAAACCTCCTTGCTAGGGTGCTAGGGCTCCTTATCCTTGAACCTCCTCTTTTCTCTCACTACCTATGGGGGCTCATTTACTTCCTTGTCTTCAAACACCATCTCTAGACAGTGGTGGTTCCCAACATCACATCATCAACCTCATACCTTTTCCTTGAATTCCACACTCATACCCATATGCTTGTTCAACATCTCTGCTTGGAAGTCTAATCAACATTTCAGACTTAACATGCCTAACATTAAACTCTTGATTTCTCTGTAACATCTTACCCTCCTCCCAGTCTTCTCCAATGAAGTTAACAGCAACCCCATTACCTAGGCTATTGCAATAACCCTCTTACTGGTTTCCTTGCTTCTTCCCTTCCCCTCCCTTCTCAGTAAAGCAACTAGAGGAGACCCTTTGAAATATCAGTGGGATCGTGTTGCTCCAGTGTTCAGCATCTTCCATTGGCTTCCATCTTACTCAGTGTAAACCCTAGAGGTCTTACAGTGGCTCTCAAGGTCCTTCCCCAGCCGGCTTCCTGCTCTCTCCAAGCTCACCTCCCACCATGCTCCCCTTGGCCCATGGTCTCCAGCCATGCTTGGCCTCCTTGCTATTTCTTTAGCACACTTCAGAGGCTCCCACAGAGTCTCTGCATCTTTGGTTCCCCATTCTTGGGACTCTCTCTCCCACATGTCCGCCTAACCAGTTCCCTATCAGAGAAGTCTTCTGTAGCCCCACTTTATAAAGCAACCCCACCCCCTCTCCAGCACTCTCTCCCTCTTTCCCGACTTTCTCCTCCTCCTCCTCCTCCTCCACAGCACTTACAAACGTCTGACACAGGAGTTATTTATCCACCTATTTGTGATTATCTGTCTTCCCCTCCGCCCCCCACCAGGATGTAAACTACATGAGAATGGAGATGTTCTCTTATTTGCTGCTGTGTCTCTTGTACCTAGAATAGCGCCAAGCACCTGGTTAGTGCTAGGTAGATGTTAATTGAATGAATGAATGAAAGAGTCTGCCAAACACTTGATGGGCTCATTTATCTGAATGTTATATGGAAATGGAGACGACTGGGTGCATTTCTTGCTCATATCCAGTAATGAAATCTGATGTCAGCTGTCGGGGGGATTTATCAGTTAGGATGTTTCAGTTGCAACTAACAGAGACTGACCTGGGTTATCTTAATCAAAAGGGGAATTTATGGGGCAGGATATCAGGGCCTCCCAGAATTGACGAGTGGCTGGAGGAGCAGGCTTGGATGAAGTACAGGAGTCAGGGCATTCGGGCGGCTGGAAGTGTGACAGCCCTCTTCCAGCAAGAACAGTCTACAGGATGTGCTGTCCCTGCTGTGACTCACTGCTGACATCCTGGACAGTTTCTAACCATTCTTCTATGTGTGTATCGCCTGCTGGAGAGCCAAGGTCTTGGGGGCAGGACTCGATTGACCAGCCCAGGGCTTTTAGGGCCAGAGGCATGAAGAGGGAGCATCCAGATCTTTCTGCTTTCAGAGTGAGGGCACTGGGTCCTGCCTGCCACCAAGACCTCCCTTAATGGGGGGTTTCTCCAAAGGAGGGGTTGCTGGGGTCCCGGACTACCCCCAAAATAAGTCCAGTAGAGGAAGGCATGCATTCGCTTGATCTTTTGCAGTCATTGTTCCAAAGCCCCTCAAACAAGCACCTTAGAACCGCGCCAGTGCTGCCAAGGAGCTCAGATGCCTTCTCCACACTTTCCCGGGGCTGTCAGCAGGTTGCCTTCCAGGAGGCCTTTGTGGGGCTTCAGACCACCTCCCTAGTTCTCTGCGCTTGCCGCATCTGTGCATCTGTACGTGCTGGTTGCTAAGCACGGGAGGAGCTCGGACTTCTTCCTTTTTGAAGGCAAAGCATCCCTCTCCAAGAGCTTTCCTTGTCCAGATTAATTAGAGCCAGCTGCAGAGCAGGGGTGCACTAGGGACACACACATATGTATACAAACAAACACACCCATAAAGCTCTGCACTACGCAGCCTGCCCCGGCGTCAGTAACCTACACATGTTAGTGCCAAACAATGCGGACAATGTATTCTGATAAAAAGTTATTTTTATTAAAGACTCTAGCCCTCCACCTCCCACCATCTGAATATTCTATTCCCCGATGGGAAAAGCAGAGCTGTCGTGGCAGGGCCATAAAAATGTGAATATAAAGCACTTCGACTCCAGATAACTGAGCCCTAGAACGATTTTAGACCCTGGTGGGTTTCAAATCAAAACTCATCCTGCCTTAATTATGAAGTCCGTGAGTCCACAATGATATAATACATGTTTGTGGATTTGAGCTCATTCCTGATTTAAATCCCTTGCTATGCATGTACTGAGTGCACGCATACACTCATGCATGCACACACACACACACACACATTCTGCCCGGGCCTCCAGCTCGCAGGCGTGCACAGTTCTGGCTGTAATGAATCAGATGCCATTAATCCAATCCCAGCAGGACAGTTGCTCCTTTGATGCTCCCTTGGGGGAACATTCCAGGAGGTCCCCACTCTTACTGATGTGGAACTCTCTGGGGGTCAGTGAGCAATGAGGACATATGTTGAGGGTGGGGAAGAGAAAACCCCTGGGCTCAGGCTCCATGAGGGAGACAGATCTGACATGAAAAGAGCACAGACACGAAGGAGATGCAAGGCCCCCAAGAAGACAACAGTCTTGGTGAATGCCCGAGGAAGAGGGCCTTCCCTGCAGGGAACAGGACAGCGGGTCCCCCATCACAAGGCCAGGCAAACCACTCCCTGTCCCCCTGCCTCAGTTTCTCCCCGTGATTAATGGGAGGGGGGAACACACGCTTTCTCTGCCTCTCAAAGAAAGCCAAGTCATTCACAGACTTACTGGTTCAAGTAAGAACTGTAGAGGAAGCTACAAAGTGCAGAGCTGAGATCTGCTTGTCTGTTTCTCTTTGTTCTGTAATGAGGTTTCCCTTCAGTTTCAGGAAATTCAATATCCCAAATACATTGCACTTGCCAAACACATAGTTTAAGGTGTGACAATATGTATAAGCCGGGCAAGGCTTCCTAGTGAATATAAAAAGAGATTCAGTCTGTAAATATTAGATCTACAAGCAACTTTTCCAACATACATCCATTACATTGAATCAAGTGCACACACCTGTGATTAAGTTAGTAATGATAAGATTATAGCAATTGGCATCACACTGATGCTAAGTTTATACTATGACAATCAGCCCTTAAATGAGGGTTAATAAGGGCATAAACACATATTTAAGAGTGGATCTAGGAACAACTTAGAAAGTAATCACAAAAAGTATTCTGGGATGGAGCCATAATATCCAGGCCAATAAATCTCTGCCAGCCAACCAGACATTCTGTTATTTGATAAAACTAATAATGCAAAACTTATTGCTATAGCAGAAACGTCATAAAAATGTAGTAAAAATAAACAAGCACATGGCTCTGGCAGAAGAGCTAAAAACAAGTATGGAAATTGAAGACCTCAAAGGAAAGCCAAGAAGCATCTTGGCAAGTGGGAGCAGGCGATGTTCACATATATTAGTGGAAAATCTTAAGGAATTTGGGATTTTTTTTTCATGTTTGAGCAATATTTTGGGAAGTGGTATTTCATGCATACTTGTCTGTGTACCAAGACATTTCTCTTCCCAACATTATTTTGTAATGTACTTGACTGGTGAGGTCTGTTACTGTTATGATGCCTTTTGGTAGAAATATTTGAAATTTTTCAAGCAAAAGAGAGGCACCAATGTTATCAAGATACATACTCAACATGTACCTGCATTGTCTCAATTCTCAAAACAATCCTGGAAGCGGAAGGAAGGGGTGTTGCCATTTTACAAAGGAGCACCAAGAAGCTGGTCACGTGGCCACGTGGTAGGCATGGGTCTGTTTGACTCCAGAAGCCATGGGCTGCTTCATACTCCTACTCCTCACCACACATTGCAAAGGATAAAAGAAGGTGGTTCCTGCAGAGCACCATTCCGGGTGTCCGGGACCCACTAGCTGCTCAGTGAACGTTCATGAATGCTCCTCTCCCCATGCAGTGTGTGGACTCCTTTCCACCTTTCTTCCACCGCAGATTCAACCACCTGCCCTACGTGCAGCCAAGGACTGACCTGGGTAGTTATTTCCCAAAGTCTCGCAGTTGTGTTTGGAGCAGGGGATGGAGGAGATTTGAAGGCCAAGGTCAACAAATCGCCCTCTTCATCCGCTCCCTATGAAAAACCCCAACACCATCCACTGTGGCTCAGCTTTTATGTCCACAGCTGCCTGAAGGCAGGAAAGGTGAGGCTGCCTCTCTCCCTGGGGCTCTACTCTGCTGTCAGACGTCCGCTGCCCAGCCTCAGGGGTGCCTACAGTTCTGAGAACGTCAGTCGGTGATGGGTGCGCATATTTGGGGGAGAGTCCTGCTGGGCCTCTGGTCAGTTTATCAAGGGAGGAGGAGAGTGAGGAGGAAGAGGAGGAGGACAGCTGTGTTTTGGATCTGAATGGGTCACAGGCCCACTCAGCCCTCGGAAGGCCGCCAGCAGGGAAAGCGGGAAAGCCGTGAGGAGAACGCCAAGTCTCCCCTGCAGGGGCCTATCCAGCTGAAAGCAGCCTCCTCGCCCTCAAATCCAATTAAAGGCCAGTACTATGTCAGTGGAAATGTATGCCAATCCTAATACAGTCTAATAAGCCTTAAAATAGCACTCTGTAAGTGGAAAGCCCTGTGGTTTAATTTGATTCACAGCCTAATAACAGGCTTAATAAGAGGGAATTGGCCCCCTTTTATTTTCCAACTGGTCTCGGCATGCTCTTTTCTCCCCTTCTTTTTTTGCCTCCTCTTTCTTTCTCTGGAGCTCTGATGAGTGACAGGACGACCAGGATTGAAGGAGAGGCCGGCATTTCTTTCTCTTTCGACTTCCAGCTGAGGAGCGCCTGGGTGGCTCAGTCAGTTAAGCAACTGACTCTTGATGTCAGCTCAGGTCATGATCTCAGGGTCCTGAGATCGAGCCCCGCATTGGGCTCTGCACTGAGCATGGAGCCTGCTTAAGATTGTCTCTCTCCCTCTCCCCCTAAAAAACAAAACAAAAAAAGAACACTTCTGGCTGAAAGGCCCCTGGCTCCTGCCATCTGAGGGAAGGTGGTTCTGGCAAGTGGCAGGGACTCTAGGTCCTTGGTCCTATGCTTGTCTCACTGCGTGCCTGGACAATCCTTGCTTTTTGCTTTGTTGCCTTCCTTTGGCAGTGGGGGAGATGAATGTGGGACTCCTCAAGGCATATATCCTATACACCTGCCTTCTTCCTGGGCCTGGGGTCTTTCCTCCCAGGACAGTGGAGCTGATGGCCATTCTCACACACCCACTGCTGGGAGTGATGGGCCAGTCTTAAGAACACAGTCCAGAAATTGATTCAAGGATCTGTTTTTTGGTCCGATTCTTGAGAGAGTAAAGGATTCCCAAACATTTAAAAAGTAGAGCTCAGGGATTTAATATACTCTTTCTTTTTTAAAAAGGTTTAATGAAATATGATTCACATTCTATACAGTTCATCCATCTGAAGAATACAGTTCGGGGCACCTGGGTGGCTCGGTCAGTTGAGTATCTGCCATTGGCTCGGGTCATGACCCTGGGGTCCTGAGATTGAGCTCCGCATTGGGCTCCCTGCTTAGTGGGGGGTTTGCTTCTCCCTCTCCCTCTGCCTCTCCCCCCGCCACCCCGCCGTTCATGCTCTCTCTCTCACTCCCTCTGAAATAAATAAATAAATAAAATCGTAAAAAAAAATAAGAATACAATTCAATGGCTTTCAGTATAATTACAGAGTTGTGCAACCATCACCACAATCGATTTTGGAACATTTTCATTACTCTCTAAAGAAATGCCCTAACCCTTCACCATCACCCCGCCCAGCCCCCATGCCTCCCATCCCTAGAAAACCACTGATCTACTTTGCATCTCTATAGATTTGCCTATGGTGGATATTTTATAAGAACGGAATCCTACAATATGTGGTCCTTTGCGATTGGCTTCTTTCACTCAGCGTAGTGTTTTCAAGGCTCAAGCATGCTGTCTGTCACGTGTGTCACGACTTCGTTCTGTTTTTATGGCTGAATCATATTCCTTCATATGAATATAGCACATTTTATGTATCCAGCCCTCATTTGACAGACTTTTGGGTTGTTTCCACATCTTGGCTATATGAACAATGCTGCTTTCAACACTGGTGTGCAAGTTTTTGCGTCGACCTGTGTTTTCATTTCTCTTGGAGACATACCTAGGTGTGAAATTGGGGGATGATATACTACATCTATATTTAACCATTTAAGAAACTCCCATACCATCTTCCAAAGTGGCTGCATCATGCACATTCCTACGGTCAACGTGTGAGGATGCCAGTTTTTCCACACCCTCGCCAACACTGGGTATCGTCTGTCTTTGGTCATAGCTCTCCCAGGGAATAGGAGGTGATACCGCCGTGTGGTTTAATGCACCTTTCTCTGAATGGATGTAATATGCTCTTGGGCTGAATGGGTCTGTGAGCTAATCGGCAGTGAGCAATGACTTCAAATCTGAGCTATGGTGATTATTAACCAGATAATCTTGAACAAGTGACTTAATTTCTCTGACTCTTAGTTTCCAGACCTGTGATTTGAGGCTGAGACACCCGCTCAGGCCGTGAAGGCCAGAGACTCACAGAGGGGAGGCAAGCAACACAGGCTCCTTCCCTTCTCCCATTCCGATACTTCGATCTCCATTTTCATGCTGAAACATGAAATTCTACAACAAGGTCGGGAGAAGGACTATAACTTTAAAAAGAAAAGAAGGATGATGATGGATTAGGATGAGCTGGGACCAAGAAAAAGGCATTTGACACTAAGATAAAGAAATTGGAGGTTGGTTGTTTTGTGTTTTTTTTTTAACAAGGAGAAGCAAAGGGTGAGGAGTGACATAATAACCATCTTCAATATAAGAAGGGGTTATTATGTGGAGGATGGTGACCAGCTGTTCCCCATCTCCACTAAGGACATCAGAAGGAAAAATGCATTTAAACTGTGGGAAGCTGCCTGTAGCTTAGTTATTAGGAAGAGCTTCTTCGCTGTCAGGGTCGTGAAACATTGGAATGGGAATTTATCAAATTTCCTGTCCCTGAAGGTATTTCCAAATATGATGAACTGCATCCGGGAGCAGGACTGAGATGCCCTGAGGCGGTTCCTTCCATCACAAACTCACTGCAGCTCCTGGCAGTACCCATCCTTGGCAACGTGCCCCGTAAGACCCCTCTGCATACCACGTAGTGTTCTAGTGACCTCTCTACCCCCCCACTCCCCCGTTTGGGCTGGACTTAGTTGCTCTCTCTTCTCTCCCAAAATGGTGTCGGAGAGTTGCTGCTCTCTATTTCAGTAGTGAGTGATGTGGTTTCTATACATAGCCCCAGCATCTAACTTCTTTGGCAGCTCCCGGGTTGAAAGGTGCCGTTAAGAGAGAGGGAGAAAAAGAGCTAAAAAACCCTTTTATTTTGAAAAAAAAAAAAAAATCTTTCAAGAAAAGTTCAAATGTTTGGTCCTTTAATAGATGGCTCACTGTGGCCATTATTGTCCTTGGCAGATCTCTCAGGCTTGGAAACCTGGCTAGCTACTCCTATTTTACAGGTGAGCAGACTGGAGTGTAGGTTGACAAAAGCATATCAGGATCACAGAGGGCGCATCTCCGATGTGGGATGCTGTTCCCATGGGCAATCCTGGTCTGTCTGTGGTGGGTGTTATGGGACCTTCCTCACCAGTCATCCCACCTTCCTCCCACAACACAGTGAGCAGGAAATGGAAGGAGGGTTGCCCCTCCCCCCAAGACTACAGGTGGGTCCCATAGGCACGAGCTAACCAGGGTAATCCTATCTGCCTTGCCTGGCAGGGTTTGGGCCAAATAATCCTAAATGGTAAGTGCCCAGATTTTCCCTGGCCCTAGGATCTGGGGCCTCTCCAAACTGCCTCTACCTCCCCTCACCTCTTGTTTGGGGGTTTGCTTTCTTGGCCGCCCCCTTGGTTGCCGTGTTCCTGGATATTGACCCCCATAGCCCTGGGAGGCAGCAGGAAGGGCCTGGGGCACCTAGACCCCCTGGGGCCATCCACCTGCCTCTGTGAGCAACCTTCCCGTTTACCTCAGCACACTCTACAGATATTATGACTTTACTGTGTGTGTCGTGACGTGAAAAAGTTTGGGAAACACTGAGGCAGAAGAGAACAGGTTTGGAATGAGAAGGCTAGATGGGCATTCCCCCATCCACGTGCTCACGTGCTTGGAACGGTCTGCTGCGTCCTCTGGCCCGGCTTCCCTCGAGGCTGCAGGAGGGCTGCTAGCAACATCATAGGCCTATGTGGGTAGAGTTATTACCCCTGTACTAAAGATTAGAGAACTGAGGCAAAGAGGTTATCTGGGCAAGGTTATACAGTTAGCAAGTGGCAGGGCCAGAGCTGTAACCCAGGCAATCTGGCCCCTCCACCCCCGTCTTTCCAGCGGACTAGTGGGCAGGGGGAGGAGGAGGACAGAGCTCTGTCTGACCCGTCCGACCCCATAAACCACTCCTCCAGCACCAACCTAAGGAAAAACTGCGAGGCAAATGAAATGTGCACCTTCTTCCCTGTTAGGCTTCTCCCAGAAGAGCCATGCCGAGGAAGGCACCCAAATTGCAATGTCTGACTGTCCCTGTCCGCGCTCCCTTGCAGGGGAAACCTGGTTAAAATGAACATGCTGACGGCACTGAAGCACCTCTGCAGAGCAAAGCTGCCTGGAAAAGCTGTAAAAAGGGAGAAGGGGAAAGTAAAGCCAACAGCAGAAACAAGGACAGCCCCAGCCTGAGAGTGTTAGAAGCCTGGGAGGAGGTCTGGGCTCTGCTTCTACCTGCATGATCTAGAGCAACTGCTTTCCTCCATCCCCCAGTCCGCAGATGTGGTGTGCAGACTCTTCTAGGAGCACACACTTGCCTGTCCTTCTGGGCACCCGACTCAGCACCGGACCCTTCTGGGACCGACCCATCACTTCCGGCTTAGCCGTCTTGGACGGCTCTTTTCGGGGTCAGCAAACTCTCTTCACTGAGCTGGCATTGATCTTGTCAGTTTCTCAATCCCTTTCTCCATTCTTTTCTTCCCCTGCCCCTTCCCCCTCACCCATCCCACTGCAGACACTCATCCACAGACTTGCATACCCACGTACGAACAGGCTCACTCTTAGGAGACTCCAAACTTCGCAACAAATACTCCCTTCGTCTGTCTGTGTCTTGTTTAGTTTCCAGGTGATGAAACTGGCCTTGGGCCTGGGTGGTTGTCATGGAGATGCATCCCAGCTTCCCGCCCCACATGGGCCCTTGAGTTCTTTCTGAAATCTTACTGGACTAGAAAAGAAAGATCCAGCTCTGCCCTCGGTTTCTCCTTTGTGGGGAGGGGCTTCGGCTGCGAGTGCTCCTATCCCAGGTCTTTCCACCGGGGAGGGGGCGAAGGGCTGGTGAAAAATCCAGGAGGTTTTCTACGGCCTTGTTCTATCAGCTAATTGTCCCAGGGGATGATTAAAGAAAAAAGAAAACAATGCTTCGGGGTGACATCCATGATACTTACATTTTATCATCTTTACTAAGGTCAGCAGAGGAATGCAGTTTATCCCTATCTGACCGTTCACTGCATGTCATCTTCTTACTGCTGAGCGAACCTCACCACCTACTGAGAGCACCATCAAAAATACCTCACCTTTTCATTCAGCCTCTGAATGATAGACAGCTTGTCAATAGTATCTACCTGAACCTCTGCAAGGGCACATCCTTCAGGAGCTTAGACTGGTCCAAATTTCTAGTGGGGAGTGTGTGTGTGTGTGTGTGTGTGTGTGTGTGTGAGTGATTTAGCCAGAATTAATCTCTAAGCATCTCAAGGACTTTGGCCAGTGCTGTACATATCCTAACCATTTTCAGTAGGAGAGGGACACCTGCTCCTGCCGCAAACAGAGGGAAACTGAGGCACAAAGTATAAATGAAGGATAGCATGTGCTTTTGTAGAGTCTAACGGGTTGAAATCTAGTGGCCACAAAAGGAAAACAAAGGTTTTCTAATTGTTCTGCGACCTTTCCAGCGTGTTTGGAAAACAGACCTACCATGAAAATTCTAGCCACAGGACCTGCTCTACAGAGAAAGGGGTGGAATTAGCCCTGGAGGGGAAACCTGATAACCTGGGTCCTCATCCTGCCCCCTCCATTAGTGAGTTGGTTAAGTCACATCATATTTGTGAACATTGTTTTTTAAAAATATTTTTCCTAAAAAACTGAGTTAAAATACCCACTTTCCTCCCTCTAGACGATCCAAAGGTGTGAAGATACTTTGAAACTTTCAAGGCATGCTAGAAATGCTAAGTTTAATGAAAGCCATGAGATATCTCATTTGGTGCTTGCAACCATCCTATGAGGTTTGCATTATTTTGCAAGGCTCAGAGAGATCAAACAACTTGCCCAAAGTCACCCAGGTAGCAAGCGGCAGTGTCTGGATCGGGATCCGCCGTCTTGAGCTTGAAAGCTTTTCATCTGCCCACAGCTGTCTGTCTGTCTAAACTAGCGCAGAGACTCAGATCCAGAGAGAGGGTCATTTCAAGGTCATCCCAACAAACAGCCTGCTGTACCAGCTCTGGAATGATATGCAGCTCCAGTGACCACGAATTATAGGAGCCTTCTGGCTCATTCAGCAGGTGGGGAAGGAGGAGAAAAGGATCGAGTGGGAGCAGAGAAAAAGTGGAGGAAAGGGGAAGCCATGCGAACTCCCATGCTGGCCCGGCAGAGGGGAGGGTAATGTGCCGCGCTGAAGTCTCTGAGCCAAGAGAACATGTGTGTCTTTATCTCTGTCTGTACAATTTATGGTCCAGCTGGGCCCATCCGTGAGGCTGGGCTATTCTGGCACTGTGAGCAGAGTTACTCTTGGGGCCAAACACTGGAGCCCCTGGGGCCCTGCCAGGAGCATACTGTAGTCATGGTTATTGGAGGGAAGTTCCCGAATGGGGTGAGTGAGCAGAGCCCAGAAGATTTAGAGGGCACGACTCTTTGGAGTTTCCAGAGCAACTGGCTGGCCTGAACTCATGTGTGTTAGAACCTCAGACTGTCTCGTTTCCTTCCCTAGGAGTTCTGACAGATGCTCTTGTGGACTCATTCATTCATTCAACAGAGATTCATAGCAAGCTAGGTAGTTGTTATCATTGTAGAGGAGCTATAACATGTCTATCTATAGGAGAGCTTAATGGACAAGGTAAATTCGAGTTTTCCTGCCCTTAAGTGACAAGCAAGAGACAGATGTTAACGTGACAAGCATCCAGAGTTGTACAAATTATTAGAGTTCACAATAGTCTTGTGGATTATTTGTTTAAACAGTCCGCTCATCAGTGGATTTCCTACTTTCACACGTACAGTCATCCCCAAAAGGAGTTAATTTAAGCCTCTAAGATCTAGCCAAATATATGTGTGCATTCACCCATTTGTTCACTGCACCAACACTTATCCACTGCTGGTACCTATTCTGTTGGGGAAATATTTATTATGGACAAATCTCCAGCGAGAAAGTTGAGGTAAGACGCCACAGATGATCCTCATTTCTCTTACTGGAGGAGGGTTTCTCCCAGCTAAGGTGTGCATTGCTGTGGTTTTAGACACAGGATCCCTGCATGCCTTGGAGATATTATCATCCCCTTGTTCCACTGAAAAGTGAGTTCTCCTCAGCTATCTCCTTCCTTGACACATAATTAAATTGTAATACAGACAGTGACATGACAGCACTTTGAGGACAGAGGTAGAAATACAAGACGTTTTGATGAACAGCTATTGGGAATCTGCATCAAACCAGGCACATAGGTAATGGAACAGCATAAAGGAAGAAGGAAGCTGAAGACTAACACAGAGAGGAAGGGCAAGGGCATGGGCGCTGGCCCTCGCTTGCAGGAGTTAGCACTGACTGTTTCTTCTTCTTCTTTTTTTTTTTTTAAGATTTTATTTATTTATTTGACAGAGAGAGACACAGCGAGAGAGGGAACACAAGCAGCGGGAGTGGGAGAGGGAGAAGCAGGCTTCCTGCTGAGCAGGGAGCCCGATGCGGGGCTCGATCCCAGGACCCTGAGATCATGACCTGAGCCAAAGGCAGACGCTTAACGACTGAGCCACCCAGGCACCCCAGCACTGACTGTTTCTGAGTGCAGAAAGCAGGCAAAGCATGTGGTCTTTGCACTAGAGTTGAGACTCTGCATGATCCTTTCTTGCAATGGTCTCCCCCCACCCCCCAGAGAGCTCAGAGTACTGAATGTTTTTTGTCTTGTGGGATGGGGAGATCCATACTTCAACAGTCCTTTATCGTATCATGGCACACATGGGAAATGATCATTTCTAGGGGGCACACTGAGTGCCTTATGTGCCTTATCAGCCATTGGGGTGCGCTCATCCAGGTGACTCGTCTCCCATGTGAAAGGACAGGTGATTTCCAGGAAGTGTGTCATCTATTCTCCTGCCTCCGGGCAGCAACTGCCTGCGTGTCATCCTGATGAGGTACAGTCATCTGGTTGGCAGTGGGTGTTACGGGAGCCATGGGCAGGCGGGAGGGAGGGTGGCAGCTGTGTATCTGAATGAAGTATTTCTCATCCGAGAGGTGGCACCTGCCTGTGCACTTCACCTATTCCCTGCTCTGAGGCAAGCCTCCGTTTCCCGCTTGCTCTCTGACCAGTGTTTCTCTAAGCCAGAGGACTCCGGAAGGATGACCCTTCCCTCTTCAAAGGGGGAACATTTCAGAAGGACTTTAGGCTCCCTCTTGGAAGAGCAGTGCCATAATGATTATTAAATGGCTCCTTTAAAAAGGACTTTCCTGACAGAAAGAAGGGTCGTCAGGGGCTGGGGGGAGGGAGGAGGGAGGAATGGGAAGTTCATGTTTCATGGGCAGAGTTTCAGTTCTGCAAGACGAAGGGCTTTGTGGACGGATGGGGGTGATGGTTGCATATCTCTGCCCAGGTACTCAGCACCGTTGAACCATACACTTCAAAAGTGGGTAAGGTGGTCTGTGTTACATTATGTGGGTTTTACCACAATTCAATTTTTTTTTTGAAAAGGACTTTCTGGGGCGCCTGGGTGGCTCAGTTGGTTAAGCGACTGCCTTCGGCTCAGGTCATGATCCCGGAGTCCCGGGATCGAGTCCCACATCGGGCTCCCTGCTCGGCAGGGAGTCTGCTTCTCCCTCTGACCCTCCTCCCTCTCATGCTCTCTGTCTCTCATTCTCTCTCTTGCAAATAAATAAAATCTTAAAAAAAAAAAAAATTAAAAAAAAAAAGAAAAGGACTTTCCATCTAAAGAGTATACCCCATCTACTCTATCATTTCCAAGTAGCTTCCTTTCTTCTCTTTATAGTATGTATTTCTAGCCTTAAAAAAAAAGATCTTGGGGCACCTGGGTGGCTCAGTCGGTTAAGCATCTGACTCTTGATTTCAACTCAGGTCGTGATCCCAGGGTCATGAGATCGGGCCCTGTGTCAGGTTCTGCACACAGCGGGGAGTGTGCTTGAGATTCTCTCTCTCTCTCTCTCTCCTGCTGCCCCTTCCCCCACTCTTGCTCTCTCTCTCTCTCTCAAAATAAATAAATAAAATCTTTTTAAAATAATCTTACCCCCTGTACATAGATCCTTAACACTGTAATGTTGAGTACTATTCTCCTTACCCTTTGCCCCAAGAGACTTCTGCCAGACGTGGCACCCTCAGTCCTCACAAACATCTTCCTAGGGAGGCTCAGCCTGGTTCCCTTCTCCATAAACCACTGTGCAAAAGTCAGAGGTCACCCCCACTCAGGCCTGTGAGGGGACCAGCAGGAAGGCCGGCCTCTTATCTGTACCCACAAACATCCCTAAGCCAGTGAACCGGGAGGCAGGACTCTTGCTTTGGGTTATGCTTTCAAATTTATTAAAACACACTTGTCTATAGTGTGATACTTTAAAGCCCAGCTTAATTTATAAAAACCACAGCAACAATCACAGAAGCGACTTATCTTATAGCTAAGATTAATCTGTTTGTAACTCATTATATTCACAGAACCTTTATTTGCCTAAGTATGTTACTCTCGTTCCTGAATTCTATTATTATGTTCAGCATTGTTATTCAAACGCGTATCCAGTGTTACTGTTTTTATGGAGTTGCCTTTTTCCTTACTTTTCAGTAATGCCTTAAAGTCTGTGTTTTATTCATAATCATAAATTCCCCAACGGCAGGAATGATTTTCCTGATGTTACGGGGAAGAGGAGTAGCGAGGGGCAGAGCAAGCCTTAGATGGTCTGCTTGAGCCGTATCAATGACAAAGGAAAATTCCGCGATGGGTTGGTCATTCCTGTCACGTGCATTGACTGAGTATTCCCTCTAGGCCCATGTGTGATGCTGGAGCTTAGGCCACTCAGATCCAAAAGGATGAAAAATGGGGCAGTGGTGTCACCCAGACCTGGGTTTGAATCCCATTTTGACTCGATACTATACCTGGTCAGTAGGTTGTGTGAACTGGGCAGATCTGCCACCTGGATCTGTTTCCCTCATTCCAGAAACAGCGCCCACTCGTATATGGAGTGCGTGTAGCATACGCTTACATTACCTGGCACGTAGTGAATCTCAGTAAATGTTAACTATTGTCTTATCTTCCTCAGGGAGCTCATGACCTAGAAAAAGAGCCAAACCTTGAAATACTCAGCACCGTGCTATGAAGGAATAGGGTGAGGGCCATAATGAGGATGAGTCAGAGGGTCAGACTGGCCCAGAGGAGAGGCTGGGGCCCAGGGCTGCCTTCCGGGCAGAAGGAGCAACACTGACCCAGGCCCAGAGCTGGGAAGGGGTGAATGTGCCGATGGAGGAGAAGCAGGTCTGGCTGAAGCATTGGTCTGCAGCATTGGCTGGAGCAGGCCCTGGGCATGAGGCTGGACATGTCGATGAGGCCACTGTGAAGGGCTTGAATGCCATCTCGAGGGATAATTTTACTGTATTTTAGTAATTCGAAGACACACGTTTTCCCACACATTGTAACATCTCCAAACTGAATGCATCTTATAATCAATGTGTTGTCATAGTTGATTGCCATCATTTATTTTCTTTTTTAGGAGTACCCAAAATTATAGGGTACCTTATGGTTGACACCTGGGATCAAATGACATATGGTGTGTCAAAGGCCACAGGACTCAAGGCCTGAGTGGAGCAAGCTTCATGCTGCTCGTGTTTCCTTTCCATTCTGCTAACATGTTCGGTGCTGGCAAATCAATGTCCCGTTGTGCTCAGCTCTAACTCGGCACTGGTAAAGGACACAAGTCCCCCCGACTCCTAGCAATGCTTGTCTCAGTGTAGCAGCCCTGACCAGGGTCGAGTCTCCTCCACGAGAGGAAGCATCTGACTTCAAAGAGGTGATGCTAGAGAAGAGATCTTTTGCTGTTTTCCACTTTTTGGTTCTTTTGTGTGCTTCCCCATCTCTTTCGTTTCCCCCCATTCTTTATACCCCTCTCTTCTGCTTCTCTCCATTGAGTAGAGCTCTCCTTAGGGCAACGGTAAATCCATGGCTCACCTGCTGTGAGGACAGAGGCCGGGTCAGGGTGGCAGACACTGGAGAAGAACAGGGAGGTCCCACCAGCTCATGCTAAACTAGCTGAGGCTCATCTACATCCGGGCCACTCAGAAGCCTTACCCCGCCCTTTGGTGGGTGGGGCGGGTTGCCTAGCAACAGTACCCTTTGCTCTTTCCACTCCTGCTCCTCGGCATCACCTCCTCTCCGGGCCTCCCTTCAGACCAGTCTATGAAGTTCATTTTTATCCAGCTTTAACGTGAGTAAACAATGGAGAAGCATTTGATGTGATTTTCCTTAGACACTCAACCCTTTGAGTTCAGTCAGGCCACTGAGGGCTCTGCACGGAATCCACCGAGTCCTGAAACTTAGCTTCGCCCCGGACTCACTCTGGGACTGGTCAAAAGCAAAAGTTGTGGACAAGACCTAGAGAGTGAAGAAATCCACTTGGGATCTGTCAGGTCCAGAATCCCACCCTCACCCTTTCCCTGTGATAGCCAAGCAGGGAAGCCAGAGGGTGTATTTCTAGTCCATCAGTATTTGTCGTAGATGATGTGTATGTACATTATAGGATCTTTAGTGGGGAAAAAAGTCTTCCTTATTAGGTTCAGCTTCTATGCTAGGTTCTTTCAGTTAAGAATCATTGGAAGTTCTGGGTACTTGGGTGGCTCAGTCGTTAAGCGTCTGCCTTCGGCTCAGGTCATGATCCCAGGGTCCTGGGATCGAGCCCCCATCGGGCTCCCTGCTCCACGGGAAGCCTGCTTCTCCCTCTCCCACTCTCCTGCTTGTGTTTCCTCTCTCGCTGTGTCTCTCTCTGTCACATAAATAAATAAAATCTTAAAAAAAAAAAAAAGAATCATTGGAAGTTCTTTTCAGAGCTTTCAAAGGAACTTCCAGTGAGAGCCCAGTCTTCCAGAGTCTCGTCACAATAAATCCTGAATGCAGGCATGGTATGTAATTCAGCATCTAGATCAAGTGTGGGGGCCTTTGAGTATTCTCTCTTAACCTAAAAAGATGGGAAACTCAGGTCTAATCCATTCCAATTGCTGTATCCAAGGAGAGAGAAAGAAGAGAGAAAAGTTACATTATTAAGGTTTATTTGTTTATACATGAGCAGTACATTCATAATTGCTACTTTTCACAAAGTGGCTTGCTTTTTCCTTTTTTATCAGTGGCTTGAGTAGGGTATGCACACAATAAACATTTGTGAAGGAAGAATGGAAGGAATCTCTAGTTCAATGATGTTATTAAAACACATTTTCTCATGGGATACAATATGGAAAATTGATCTGTGGAGTATATATGATCAAGAACTGAGATTAAATTTAAATCAAGAGATTATTTTGTTAGATAAATTTCATATGTGTTTTGCTCGGGCAATGTGGGTGGTATGATGGGGTACAAATCATGTCATCTAGTCAGAATTTGTGCTTACAAAATGAGGGGTGGGCAGCAGATTTCTGACTTTTTGACCAGCTCTAGCATTCATGATTTCAGGTGGTAATCATGTTCTTCCACTGTTTTCTGGTCAGTAAAATGCCAGGGATGCCCCTCACCCTATAGTTACTAGCTGACTAAGCTCCTCAGCCAGGGCAGAGCCCATATGAAGTTCTTCTCCTCCCAGGGCTTCTGGACATTTTTGGGAGAAGCTGTGTGTCATCACAGAAGGCTCTGTGGGCTTCCATTTCTCCTCATTAGCCGTCCCTCCCTCTGAAAGATGCCTGGCCTGGAAAACAGTGATGGGGGGTCTGTGTCATCTTGCTAGCAGTGATGTGAACCATCCTTCCTCCTTCATTTGGCATGTGGACAGCCCAGTACCCCAGTGTCTCTTTAGGATGTTGCTAGGGCCCAGAAATTTATCTTCTTGGGGAAGAAATGGGCTATTTTCTTGTCCAGAGGACAGGAGTTAAGTGCCAGATGAAGGAAGTGGGCGGTGTGGGTCATCAGTTTCTGGTTATTTTTGAGGGCAGATCCTGTGTCTTGTTCAGTATTGTGTCCCCAGGGCCAAACCACCCCCACACCCCAATATTTACACTGTGGTCACTCAGTCATTCTTTGTTGAATACTGAGCATTATAAGACATTCCACAGCTCGACTAGAAGGATATCTGGCTGTCTATAGAACATCCTCCTGTGCTTTGGAGGGTGAGGATGTTAATCACCGTGTAAATATCTGGGTAATTACCGCACTGGCAGCCCTCTTAAGACAATTTGTCCCAAACCAGGGTGGAGCAACTCATTCTTACCAGTTACATGTCATCCAGACATAATAGCTGCCTGGCTTTGGCAACTTCGGAGGTATTCTTTTTTGATATGCTCTGTTTTCCATGAAAGCAAGACTAGCATTTGCCGGTGGATTTCAAAACATTTGGGGGTCATAGAGTTTGGAGGGGCCTCCCTGACATGCTAAAGTGGCTCTGAGGGATTTGAGTTTGTCAGGATTCCTGTGCAGGTGGCAGAACCGCCACGGAGTCAGCTCTCCTTACTCCAAGCCCGGTGCTCTTCCCCAGGCACCCACAGCCGACCATCCTGCAGTGCTTGCAGAAACTGGAAGTTGTAAGAACTTGCCCTCACCTCAGTCTGCAGCTGGGAATCTGAGAAGGGCAGACAAAGTCGTAGTGAATTTCAGAGAGGAACTCACAATTTGAGAGGTGAATAAATAACATGTTTCTACAGTATAAACATAAAGAGTGGGATGAGCAGCTGTTTTCCCTCACTGCAAAAGGAAATGCGCTTACGTTGCTCCAGGAAGGACTTAGGGCAGACAGGAGAACTTCCTGGCTCTGTGGTCTCTGCGAAGACAGACCTATTAGCCCCCGACTCATCACGGCTGAGAGTGGCTTTCCGCCCTTGCACACCCCTGTTCTTCCAAAGTGCAAAGGAAGCCCCTTTAGTGAACAGGGAACGTTTACCCGGCCTGGAAATATATTCTAAGCAGATCCTCATACCCCCTCAAGCTCGTGGTTCTCAGGCTGCAAACAGGGGCAGGTTGCATCATTTTGCATCAAGCCAACCTAGCTGAAACCACTGAAACTGCCTTGGCTGGCTTTGCCCAGCAATAGGTCATGAAGAGAGTGTTGCAGCTTTTCAAGCTTGTTACTCAAAACTGGGCTGAACTTGCTACTACTGGGGTGCAGTTTACTGTACCTTTCCATGATGACATTTCTATGAAAAGGGAATAAAACACATCTTCTCCATATGACTGTCCATTTGCACACACGTGTTGTGCAAGTAGGAATATGTACATCACGGGTGTATGTGCCTTGTTCCAGCTGTGTATTTTTGCACACGCGTCTGAGTATTCATGTGCAAAATTGTATGTGCTTCCACGGCCAGGGGGCATGTGTGGACATAGGAAGTGCGTGTATGTGTGTGTGTCTGTCTGTCTGTTTGGGTGCGTGAACATGCACATGTGACCCTTGTGAGTTTTTATTTCCGTATCACCCATGGCTGCATATATATGTACAGGTATCTGCTGCACGTTTGCAAATGTCCATTCTATTTTTGCTCATGCTATTCTGCCTGCCTTTATGGGGGAGAAATTGTTAAATGTTGGCAATGCAATAAAGAGAAACTGATTTCAATGGAATGTTCCCTTGCCCTGCAGACATATTGCCACTGTTTTTATGCTGCACATTACACCGTGGTGAAATTTAGTTAATTTTATGGTTTATTATTACAACAGCAGAGTGGATTGAGCGAGGCAGCTTCTGTTGGCTCCATGTCCCAAATTTCCTGGGTGTGATGGGAGTGAGAGCAGGAAACTAGCGGTGGTTTCACCCAGAAGCAGTGGCCGCTCTAATTGGCTTACGACTTTCGTGACTGTAGGAATTAATTGGTCAGCCGAGGCTTAGCTACTGCCCTCATGGAGTGTAGGTTTTGGTCAGGGAGTCAAGAGGGACATTCACAGAACTCTGAGAAAACAACCAGGTGCTCAACTATTTTGCTGAAAAGCAACACATTTTGGTGAGAGGAGCTTTGCGGTCTGAAGACCCTGTGTTCAGTTCCCAGCTTGGCCAGCTCCTTCTTCTCGAACCTCAACGTCTAACCCCAACTTCTGTGAAGTGGGGAGAGTAATGGCCACCCTCTGAGGTTCCTGGGAGGCAAGTGCCTGGAACACAATGGGTGTTCATGAAGTGTTCCTTCCTTCCTCACTTCTTGCCTAGGAAGAAGTCTTCTGCTCCAGAACATTTCTGGGGGTGAGGGGAAGCCAGAGCAGCGATGCTGTAGAAGCAGACGGAGTCCCAAGGATACACAAGTGATTGTGCCCGAAATTTCTGAAACCCCAAATCAGGGCATACGGTCTGCCGTATGATTCTGGAAAGGTCGATTCTGGAAAATTCCACAACAAAGACAGGTGCCACCTGGATCAGATGCTGATCCCTCAGAGTGTGAATGTGCCTGAAGCCCGTTAGCTCATTGAGATATATGCCATCAGTCACTCTGAATGAGGCAAAGCTATTAACATTCTTATTTATCCTACTAATGAAGCTAATTAAATCTTAAATTCGAAACAGAGTTGGTGTGGACTAGAATACTTGGAGAGCAGAAGCTGTTTCCACGAGAACATGGCTTTTCTTGTCATTCTTCTCAGCTGGGTCCTTGGATCCCACCGCCAATGGTAGGGCAAGCAGATGACAAAGAATATGTCAGCCCCACTATCTCTCCTCCAAGGTCTGGCAGCTTCTTCCCTGGGCTGGGAGGCTGTTCATCTCTCTACTCATCACTCCTTCGTTCTCAGCAAACAGTAGCTCAGTAGCTCCCAGTGGTCCCGTACGAGCATCATGTGCTGGTTTGGGACAGACCCCGCTTCCCTCCCAGAATGGGGAGAAAGTTTTGAGAGAAGGTGACAAAACAAAGACTTATAGATTCGGGTGTTTGGGTTAGCTTTTATTCCTCCATTGACTCAGTCTCTCATCTTCGGGAAGTTTCTTCTTTGGGAAGTTTCCTTGCCGGTCCTCTCTTAGAAGAGCTCTGGGCACACTGAGAAGCCATAAAGTTATATTCTCTGATGGTTTGAGTGAGAGAGCAAACAATGATACTTTTGTTTCCTGAGTTGAAATGCATCATTTCATGGATAATGTCAGAGCTCATCATTTTAATATGAGGTGGCCTTGAGCTTTAATGTTAAAAAAAAAAAAAAAGAGTTTCTATTTTGGCCCAGGAAGCCCCAGAATGAAAGTATTTGAAAACCACCAAACAAGGCTGACTCATTTAAAAAGCGTTAACTCACATGCTATGGGGCGGTGGGGAGAGCAGGGGAGAGGAGGGGAGAGCAGGGAAAAGGAGGGGGAGGAGGGGAGAGCAGGGCAGGGCTTGGGCATGAACATCCTCTGCAGGAGGATGCAGGCTTCTGAGTCACAGCGTCAGAGAATAATTAGATTTGGGTGATTTTAGCAATCACTAAACCAACCCCCTTATTATAGAAAAGGGAACACTGTTGATTTAGTGTTCTCCCTCCAGACTCAAAATATTCTTATTGTTCATCATCCCTAGCCCTAACTTTTGATAAAGCTTGTGGAAGAAGCCAAAGAGAACTGGCCATTTGTGAAGACTATGCTCAGGGAACAAGGTATTGTGAGTCACTGAACCACAGACTGGGGGCAAGAGGGGATGAATTTTCAAAATATTAAAAAGCAACACGTTGGTCTTCACAACAACACTAGCTGGATATGATGTATTTTTAAAAATTATTTGGAAGCAGTGGAGATTTTTACAGTGCTTAGAGCAAACATTAACCTATCAATGCCAATATGCAGACATCTGGTTAATAGAAAGATCTGGTAAATAGAAACAAAAAAAAAAAAAAAGCAATTTATGGTATTGAATTTTGTTTGAGGTGTTTTGGAATCCGGCTTATTTTACAGTCAGAAAATTAGACTCTAATGAGAGTCTCCTGTTAGGTTCCCATTCAATCCTGATGTCCAAGGCACTGGTCAGTAGGTCTCTGAGGGTGGGTTTGAAAAAGTGTCAGGAAGAGCATTTCTCCTGCAGGACACTATATACATGAATGGGAGAAGGGCTTCAGGATACCCCCTTTCCCTCTTGCTTAACCCACAAAGTCCGATTCTGATTCTGGCCCTAAGATAATGAGTGGTTCCTAAATCTTGACTTCCTCATTGTTTGCAATCAGGTCCCAAAATCCAAGGTGCCATTTTCTAAAGTACCATAAACCACCAGAGAACAATTCTTAGCAAGAGATCTGCCTCTGTTTAAATATAATCACTGAGACTTCTCTGGGTAAATAATAATAAGAAAGGAAGAAAGAAAGAAGAAAAAGAAAAAACACTGCTTTCCACTCTCTGCCACTTAACATGTTTTACACACAGCCACAGGAATTCCATTAAAGATAGGCTATGTAGTGTAAAAAGGAAAGTTACAGATGTTATAAAATCATCACAATTATCAAATGCAACTTAATTAAGGTACCAGCAGTAACTAAATATGTGTACAAAACACTGCTATGCTCAACACACCTTATAAACAGGGAAGAATTAGGTCTTACAGGACCCTAGAGAGGGGAGCTGAGTTCTCTCCCTGTAGAAGAGAAGAAGAAACAGAGGGCCTGGCAGTGGGAGTGAGTTCTGTGCCGCGCCAACATCTGGCCCTCCCGCAAAGTGCTGCTATCAGTGTTTATGCGACACAGCAGGACGGTGGCAGCGCCTTGGACGATGTCCCACTAGCAAGTCCCCACGGGACTCCTGGGAAGCGGGTCACTGTGCTGATTCTCCTCACGGGAGGGGAGACGTGTTTCCTTTTGACTGCTTTGTTCTCTGGGAGCCCCAAGCCTTGACTCTCACCCCTCCAAGCCCGGACACCTCCTTGAAGACGCCCCACGGTGGTCACGTCCCTCCAGCAGCTGAGGACCGGGCACAGTTAGCTCCAGCCACACCTGCTCTCCCTGCGGGGCTGTTAGCAGTGGGAACCAGCCAGGAGTTGGGGGGAGGTGATGCCTCCTCTTCCACAGCCTCCCCTGGTGCTCACCCTTGCCTAGGTCACAGTTGCTTGGTGCTTGTTGCTACCTTCCCACCTCCCCAGTTTCCCTCTTCTTCCTCCTTGCTGGGGATCCAGGAGAGCACCAGCTCTGGGCTGGGAGCAGGTGCAGGATAGGGAGGAGCTAGGGGAGCCCATTATCACTCTGCATGCACGTAGTCTAATTAGCTTCAGGCGGGAGTCCTGGCAACAAGATGGTGCTGGAGACCCCCCACCCCACACACCCCCCACCGGCCACACCGAGGGAAGACCGATGTGGGGGAACAAGTATACGAGGAGGACATCTGCCCATCCTGATTTCAAACCACAAAAGTGGAAACTGGTAATGTCCTTTGAGGTCATCAAAGACGGTGACTTTTAAATTGTGGCATGAGACCCATTCATGAAAGCAGTTCAGTGGGTCACAACCATCATTTTTAAAAAGAGAAGATATCAGAATGCATGTCACTTAGAAATGGGACTTCTCCTTCAGTTGTGTATGAGCATGGGTTGAGATGTATTTGTGATGGTAAGTCTCAAAGAAAAAGCTGGAAAAAGGCATGGCTGCTCAATCCCATCTCTTTCTGCTCTGACTTCTCTCCAAGTTCCCTTAGCCATTGAGAACCATCCAGTATGCAAAGGTTTCCGTTGGAGGAAGGGCCTCAGTTCCCTTGGAAAGCCTGTCCTGGTTTCATGAACGTTCCTCACTTCCAACAAGTTCTTCTTCCCTGCTGTCTTGTCTGAATACCAGTCAACACCATTTCTCCTACTTGGTTACAGAAATCTGACCATGCTTCATGTAATAATCCTTGATTAAAATCTCCCCATGAGGAGTTTAGAAATCCCAGATCCTCAGGTTAAGAATTGGGCACATGGTCCATAGATGACATTTCCCCTTGCCACTGACTTTTTTTCTTGACATCCCCTCAGCCACCCTTGAATGAGGCCCATGCTATCGTTCAACAAGACTGGGATGAAGATGTTCTTGCTCCCAAACACAGCCATAAGGACCAGAGGTCACAGAGGACCATGGCAAGGAGAGAAACCTCTTGATTTCAGAGTGGACCAGGTCCCAGGAACAGAATAGGAAAAGGCTGCATCCCAGGCACGCATCAGCCAAAGTCTCAACTTAAAGGACAAGAACGTGCCTTCCCTGGCCTGAGGGTCTCAGTTGTTATGAATGGTGAGGGACACTATAGTTTCCATCCACTCTTGTCACAGATAGGGAGAGGGAGAGTCAGGGATTCTAGAGGCTTTTAGAATGTTCACTTAATTCACAATTAACCTCTCAGTAAAATGTGAGTGCTTGGGGCAGCTGGGTGGCTCAGTCCGTTAAGCGGCCGACTCTTCATTTCGGCTCAGGTCATGATCTTAGGGTCCTGGGATTGAGCCCCGCGTCAGGCCGGCTCCACGCCTAGTGTGAAGTCTGCTTGAGATTCTCTCTCCCTCTTCCTCTGCCCCTCCCCCTGCTCGCATGTGAACTCTCTCTCTTTCTAAGATAAATAAATAAAATCTTGAAAAACTGTGAGTGCTTGAAGGAAATTCAAGAATATCTATGAACTTCTGGGCGCCTGGGTGGCTCAGTCGGTTAAGCGACTGCCTTCGGCTCAGGTCACGATCCTGGAGTCCCGGGATCGAGTCCCGCATCGGGCTCCCTGCTCTGTGAGGAGCCTGCTTCTCCCTCTGACCCTCCCCACTCTCATGCTCTCTCTTACCTCATTCTCTCTCTCAAATAAATAAATAAAATCTTAAAAAAAAAAAAAGAATATCTATGAACTTCTGTTTCATAGAAGATACACACACTGCCCATTGAAGTTTAGTGCCTTGCCCAGGGTCGCCCAGGATTCTGTGGCTGAGCAAGGTCTAGAACCCAGACCTCAGTGCTCAAGTGCTCCTTCCGCTCTCCCTGGGTCCCTGACTGTCTCTTCTGACTCTGGCAGCATTGCGCCTTCCCCTGTAGGAAAAGGAGAACGGGACCAGTAGTCCTCCCAGTAGGAGTGGGACTCCTACTGCACGTCATTCGAGGCACATGGCCATTGCTTCGTCCAACAGTGCTGCTTGGGCCCGTGGGGTGGCGAGCTGGTGCTTTGGGGCCCCTGAAGGGGAGGCATAGAAGGAGAAAGCCTGAGAGCAATGGCCACACGTTATTATGATGAGAGAAATACTGTAAACTTGAGGTTATTACTTTTTTTTTTTTTAAAGATTTTATTTATTTATTTGAGACAGAATGAGAGAGAGAGAGAGCTCATGAGAGGGGGGAGGGTCAGAGGCAGAAGCAGGCTCCCTGCCGAGCAGGGAGCCCGATGCGGGACTCGATCCCGGGACTCCAGGATCATGACCCGAGCCGAAGGCAGTCGCTTAACCGACTGAGCCACCCAGGCGCCCGAGGTTATTACTTTTATCATTGTGATTATTAGATTTAACGGCTGAGTGAGCAGTTCACTTGGCCCTAATAGAAAATTGGTCCTGACAACTCTCCATAACCACAAGATCTGGGAGAAGGCAATTGCAAGAAATGCTCTCACCTTTGCTGGGAGTGACCTGTGCAAGGCTCAGATGTGGATGGCCCAGGTCCCCGAGCAGTAGAGCAGAGCGTCTCACCCTTTCCCGGCCTGGAGCTCTAGGCAGGAGGGGGTGAGGGCAGGGAGGCTGCGGGCCCTAGTGACCCTTGGCAGAGGCAAGTACTCTGTCCTTGGCAAAGGCGAGGTGTGTTTTTTTTTGGGGGGGGGGGTCGGTAAGATTCAGCGGCCGGGGCCGGGAGAGACCCCCATATCCATCTTCTTTCCACTCTCAGCTGAGCCCATTAGGAATGTATCTCTGCCTCCCGATTGCTCTTCTATGCTCTTAATTTGTGGTTGTATTAATTCCTGCTGTTATTATACAGCTAGGTGATGCAGAACAAAGCCGCTTATTAACACGGCCAAGGAGCTGCTGCGACTGCCAGAGTTGTCCCCCTCCCCCACCCATCCCACCCCGATCTCCACTCTGTCTTCACAGGAGTAGAGCCTTACACCTTGGAAAATGACTGACGGATCCTGAGACCCAGGCAGTAATTTGGAAGCCAAAGGTGGCCGGGGCATCTCAGTAAAAGGAACAGCTTTGCTCTGTCACTGCCCATGGCTGCCCTGCCCCTTCATTAAATTACTTTTTTTTTTAAAGATTTTTTATTTATTTATCTGAGAGAGAGAATGGGAGACAGAGAGCATGAGAGGGGGAGGATCAGAGGGAGAAGCAGGCTCCCTGCTGAGCAGGGAGCCCGACGCGGGACTCGATCCCGGGACTCCAGGATCATGACCTGAGCCGAAGGCAGTCGCTTAACCGACTGAGCCACCCAGGCGCCCCCGTTGTCC